>NC_068299.1:8309117-8609117 GCF_025860055.1 Xyrauchen texanus | reverse complement strand
TAGTAATCAATGATCAGTCATACGATTTGACCCATATACCAATACATGTAAAAACGCCCCAAAAAGGGCTTATATAGTCCAGGAGTCTGCTTCAAATATATATAGATAATTAAACACAACGAATTATAATTAATTAGGAATATACATTATATGCAGACAGGCTATAGTAATTTAATTAAACCCTCAACGGAATCGACCCGTAGGCTACCGCAACCAGTCAGTTCGTCCAGCGAACAGCTTTGCTAAATATTTCTGATCAATTCCCTTGAAGGTTTATTCTTAGTTATAAGCTTACTCATCAAAGCACGTTAACTTACCTTGATAATATCAGCTCGTAGCTTAAAATCGCACATTAAAGAGGCTTTGTTCTATGATCAACAAACACAGACAATCAAGCATATAATTGGGTTTAATACAAGGAACTAGAATATATCACTACACTTGACAAACAGACACTTAACATGTAACATAAAATAAACATAAAATAAACAGAGTAGAAGCAATAAGGAAAATAAAGCGATTATTAAGGATAGCAACTTATTACAACAGTTAACCCTTAAGAGCCAGCACATGGAATTACACACTTTAACGCGTTTGAATTTCAGATGAAATAATACTTGCGCAAGGGACTTTTGTGTGCAGCTGAGCAAGATTGAAGAGAGAGTTGAAGGGTTGTTCCGAGAAGTTCGAAGCGTCTTTGAGGGTGACTGTTGAATAGTTGTCGAGGGTTCCGGAGGGTTGCAGAAGATCGGGAGGAGAAGTGAGAGATGTAAGATGGCTTGAAGAGGTCCGGGAGAAGTCCAAGGGAGGTCCAGAAGTGAAGTGGGGAAGTTGGGAGCAGCCAAGAAGACGAGAAGATAAGAGAGAAGAGAGGAAGAGAGCGAAAGGCCAGTGTTGATGCAAGTTATACCCTTCGAAAACGGGTCCCACCTCTCATTGGCTCGACCAATAAGAAGAGTGGAAGTTCCAGGCGGGAATTTGGTTTATTGCCCTTTGTCCTAAGAGTGTTCCTCTTAGAACTAGGAAATATTCTTGTAATACTAATATGATGTTTTTATCGACATATCATGTATACGGTCATTTCAATCTTCAAAATACCAAGTTATAGAGACCAAATATGACACACATATGATTTCGGTTAACCATAGTATGCAAAGTCTGAAACATTTACCCATTAGAGTTTGCAAGCAAACATAGATCAAACAACATTTAGGAAAATCCTGAGATGGAACATTAGATACATGTTAATACATTTATCACAGGGATATATATATAGGATATATGGGATTAAAAAGGGTTCATTTCTCCTTCTCAGTAAGGACTGAGTGAGCGTCCGCCCTCTCTAACATTCCTGTGGAGGTCGTAAAATTCTCCTTTATTTGGGCAGGAGAATGATTCCTTTGTCCCGTCAAGGCTCATTTGCATGTTTATGACCGGGTTTATGACGGTAAGAGATTTTGGGCTGAATGACTCAAAAGATGGTAAACATAGCCGAAATACCATTCTAAGGTGATCTTATATTTATTTTCAGCTAGGACAAATCGTCAGGTTTAATTTGATACCAAGAAAGATGTACTTGGTACACTTAGACGTGGATATACACTGTTAGGCTATTAAATATAAGATCACCTTATTAACTATAACAGGTTTTACTACACTACTAAACTAATTTCAACTAGTTTTGATCTATCATCAGACAAATAAACACACAGGGATTAAAACATATTTCATTAGACATACATTTCTAAGTTTAAAACTGAAAAACACACACACACATTTTTACGTTCAAGATCTCACATGGTAAAGCATGCGGTGTGAGGCGAGTCATATGGGAAAGGGGGGGGCTTAGCAGTCACAAGTATTTCCTGTCAATAGTTCCTTGTCTCTTTGTCAATAGCGCATTGTGCTGTGGAGACTAGTCGGCGCTATTACAGTAATTAAGGGAGTTTTAACAGTGGGTTCTTTATTGTTCGGGACCGGCTGAGTTAATGATTATCCTTCACTGATTCCTCCAGACGCTACAATGGGCAGGTACAGTATGTGTGCATTGTTCATTGTGTATTTGATTGTATGTGATTGTTGTTGTTCAGGGTGAGAAGGGTGACCTGGGTGTCACAGGAGTTGAAGGCCAGAAGGGCGAGAGAGGGGATCCTGTATGTATTGTCTCATGCTCAGAACTCTATATTCTATCATGGACAAAAACATATTATTTGGTTTTGTTTGCCTTGTGATAGTCTTTTGACTCTGTTTTTGAACCCCACAGGGTTTGCCTGGCCAGCAGGGAGCCATCGGAATAAAAGGGCAAAAGGTGAGTAATGTATGTTTTAAATACTATTAGTTAGCGCTGTATGTGCCTGCTGGGAGTTGCAGTATTGTCCAATAAATCCTAGTCTAGTGTTGCCGTCAACATAAAGTCTGGCACAGTTTGCTGCTTATTCTGGCCAAAAACTGCCCACTTAAAGGGCTTCCACATGACTCGCGTTGGGGCATCAATGCACCACTCATTTCCAGCGTCTAGCGCTGCTTTGCCCTTCATATAACATGCATTGCAAATAACACTATGGAGGGGCGCTTTTACAAGTTTCCCAGGCAAGAAAGCAGAAAATGTGCACAGTAAACAATGTAAAAATGAATTCAAACTTAGTGCAATTAATTCATGTATTAAAGCAATTGCCATGAATTATATATTCTAAGTAATAAGAGGACTCATTTATGTTAAGGTCTTAGGATGTTCTTGGTAAATTAAAAATATTTCAAGAACTAATGCCTCTGAATGCTTAGAAAAAGGTAAATATAAATAAAAAGACATTCATTAACTTTGACAGTTTTGAAATATTTTGTGTTGCTTTGTACTCTAAAAGACAGTGATAAAAAAATGTGTGTGAAAATCACTGTCAATGCAACGATGTCAGACTTTGAATATATGCAAATTAGAAAGCTGCTTTACAAAGTATTATGCTGTAATGTCTGTAATGTCAAATGCAACCCATTGAGCAAATTAAATAAAAGAATGCCAAAAAAATATTTTTCTTTAGGTTGCAGGTGAGCTAGCCAAAGGCAACTGTGGAAAGGAAAACAAAACTCCATAAGATGTTAGATAATAGAGAAAGAAAAAAAATTAACTTGGGAGAAACCAGGCTCAGCTGGGGAGCCAATTTCCCTCGGGCAATACAGCATGAATATAATGCCTATATTAGCTATCTATGTGTAAAACAAGTCACGTATTAAGTCATGTATTAATTAAGTTAACTGAGCAGATGCTGGTGGGCAATGTTTAAATCCTAAGGATATTGATTGAACTGGCTGATGCTTTGAAAGGTCAGTGGCAACGTGGTCAAAGTTAAAATAATTGTAACACTCACAGTTCTTGTTTACAGTTGCCGTTTAGTGGTGGTTTTATTTGAAGTTGTTGAGACCAAAGTAATAGACTGGTATGAGAAAACAAAAGGAGTACATGCTGAGAGGAAAGTAAGAGATAGTGGTGGAAGAAGGATTTAAGATTTAAAAAGGTTTTCAATAAAGAAAGAAGAAAGGCAGTTAGTGTATTAAGCTATACAGCATGAATATAATGCCTATATTAGTTATCTATGTGTAATACAAATCATGAATTAATTAAGTTAACAGACTAGATGCTGGTGGGCAATGTTTAAATCCTAAGGATATTGATTGAACTGTAAGATTAAAGATTACCGGTAAGTGTCTTTGAAGTCCGTGCCGAATTGGCTGAAGCTTCGAAAGGTCAGTAGCTACGGGGTCAATGTTAAAATAATTGTAACTCACAGTTCTTGTTTACAGTTGTCGTTTAGTGGTGGAAAGGCAGTTAGTGTATTAACCCTCATGTTGTGTTCCTGTCATTTTGACCCAAGGAGGATTTTCTTTTGCCTGAAAATGCAAGTTAATTTTATCCTATTGGACTAAATCTTACTGACTTTTCTCACACAGGGTATCACAAGTTCCTAAATTTTTTTGATAATGTTTTTAATTTTGGGGTTTCTTTTTCACCTTGTTACACTTTTGGTGTTCCCGGTCAAAAATTAATATTGCCAAAATGATCCACAAATAAGACTTTTTTTTCCACTCAAAAACGGTGGTGCATAAGCTTAGATCACTGAGGCCTATGATCAATAAGATCTAAAAATAAATAAAAAACCTGTGCTAATTGAAAAATGAAATTTTTATTATAAATTCATATTTGGTGATAGTATAGCATAACAAGAGATTTATACGCAATTATTAATAGGCTGGACATTTTTGACCAGGAACACCAAATAAGGTAAAACAATATTTTTCACAAGGGTTAATAGATGTTTTTAGATGTTTCTAGAAGATTGCAACAGAATGGGTTTGCTCGGGTGGAGCCGATTCAAGCCAGTTCGAACAGATTGAGGGCAGTCTGTTAGCGTCTGAGACTAAATAAATGACACCTGTGGTTCACTGATTCAATGTTCTTTGTGTGTCTGTATAATTATACCTTTAGGGTGAAGAAGGACTCAGAGGACTGCCGGGCCCTGTGAGTACTTTACTGGTTTCGATCAAGTTCTGACACTTGCAGATCTATCACACACACAGTATCACTCATCAAACGACACATATTAAAGCAATAGTTCACCCAAAACATTATATACCCAAAGTAATTATTTGACATATATATATATATATATAGTCCATGAGATATTCAACCTCTTCTAAAAAGCTGTAGAATCGCTTTGTATGATGAACAGACTGGATTTTCAGTCATTATTCACTGAAATTCTTTCCCTCCTTTGTAATTTTCAAATAATTTTGCCTGGCATTATGTTTGATTTGAGTGTTACAAGTTTTTCTGTGAAAAAGTGTTTCGGTTTGTTCCTCGCACAAAGCTATCATATATGGGTTCAGAAGACAAGTGGTGGTTTGGTCACTTTGAACTGTCCTTATATGGATAAGAGCTATGTGAAGGTTTTTCTAAAAATCTCCCTTTGTGTTCCACAGAAAAATGACAACATACGGTTTAGAACAAGTAAATAATTACAGAACAAAAATTTGGGGTTAACTATTCCTTTAGATAGAGGAAATTTAAAGAGAAAAATTAAAGGTGCTCTCTGTATTTTTTCCTTATTAAAAAAGTTTTACTCCTAAAGAAATTAATTGTAATTTTGAAATATATGTATAAAATCATGATCACTCACATGAGATGAAGACTCATTCACCTTATAATAGCTGTTTTATTCTATATGGAGAGGGTCCCCTCATGGAGGTTGCCACGTTAGAATCACATGACCATCCAAATACAACTCACTTTATCTCAGTAACCCACCTGATTTTGGACACTTTCACTCATAGATTAAGATAATCATATCTGACTGTGAATAGTGAATTTCTATAATGCCATCTGAAACTGAAAATGAAAGATTTTGAATAATGGTTCATCCAGGCCACTAGGTGTCAGTGTAAGTTCAAAACACCACACATAAAAAATACTGAGTGCACCTTTAAAGTTTGTGATGCACATATCTGACCTTATTTTATGTCGAGAGACTGAGCTTTGGGATCATACTAACGTCACCAGGACCTCTGGGATGCATCGTTTTCCTCTTATGCTCCTTTCATTACTGGCCTTCTAAAAACCTTCCATATCCAAACTGAACATTTAGTAAACATGGGATCTGCCTAATTATATTTTTATTTCTTGTTTGTTCCAAGATTTAAATTTGAAGTTAAACTGTGTAATGTCTGTGCAATCAAGTGGAATTGCAAAATTAATAACTGTCCTGAAGACTCCCACCTGCCATTGGTCATACCTGCCACAAACTCACACCATTGGTTTACATTTACATTTATGCATTTGGCAGACGCTTTTATCCAAAGCGAAGTTTTAATGCCACTACCAGCCAACCAAGGAGAAGTCGCAGCTGTCCGCCCGGGGAAGGAGGACCTACTACTTTCCAGCAGGGGAAGAGCAAGCTGTTGTCCACCAGAGGTTGTGGAGTGGCTGAGGGCCAGACGACAGCATATCTGGGCTCCGCTTTGCCCTTTCCCTCTCCTCTTTTTTTCCCCCCTCCCCAGCCCTAGAGAGGCAGGGAAAAGCCTGCCGGCAGGCGGGGCCAGAGGGGTAGCGCCGCCCCCTAAACCTCTAAACCAACATTTTCTTGAAGTTACAGTACATCAGACCTCATGTTGTTTCATCTTTATTCTTGAACTTCAGTTATTTGTATACTCCATGAAACTCATTTAAGTTTCATGGAGTTTGTTGAATGTCTCCGAAGCAGTATATATATATATATATATATATATATATATATATATATATATATATATATATATATATATACAGTATATATGTACGTTGTGTAGCTGGAAAGACTTGATTGTGTCATTGGCAGTGCTTTGAACTAGGATTTCTAGTACTCAACACATTGTGGCTTTAGAAATGTATTTTCTAAATAAATTGAAATAAATAAATATGAAAATTAATAATAAATGAAAATCTAAGCAAGTGAAAATGAAATAATAAAGACTGTTTATTTTCTGTTCATATTTTCAGGTTATGACAGCAAATGGTCTGAGACTTTCTGGACCTGTAAGTTTGCCTCTGTAGATTGATTTTGATTTTTGAAATTCACTTTCTAAATAATATTGTGTCTCACACTTTTTGTTGTACATTTAATTTTAATGAGATCCATAATTTAGATATAAAGCATTTTAATGCCAAAAATTTTATTTATTTATAATCCAGTCATATGTAGTAACATACTTCACATGTGCAATTGATTGAATCTGACTGTGCTTTCTTCAAATGCAACCATGCATTCATGAATAACCCTCATTGCATTGTATTTGTGTTGTTGTTTTGTTTTTATTATTTTGATTTTGTTTGTTTTTTGCTCTCTCCAATACATGAGCGGGATGGAGGTGCAAAAGGCCAGAAAGGAGGCCAGGTGAATATCCATAAATGGCGTTTGTGGAGAGTTAGAAGAAAGTTCAGCATAAGTTCATCTTTCTAAAGCTAGTCTAACAGAAAAATGTATTCAGCAATAGGAAAAAATTAAAGTTTTATTTAGCCAATAAAAACTCTTGATCCAGCTCTCTTTTTGAACTTTATGATGCTAGTGGAGTCACTCAAAGGTTTCAAAATGGAGAGTGTTGTTTTAAAAAATATGGACACACGTGTTGTTTTAAAAGCATGGACACAACCTCGAAACTGTCTTCACTGTAGATCTTAGAGGAAATTTGATTCCACTTAATGTCAGCATTTTTACACTTACCAGGGTGAAAAGGGGTCTGAAGGCCCACAAGGACTAAAGGTAAATAAAGTCTGTGAAAGATTTTTTTACTGTAGTTAATTTATATATATATATATATATATATATATATATATATATATATATATATATATATATATATTTTACCATTGTTATCATTCTCATAAAGGGAGATACTGGATTGTCTGGGCTGACAGGGACTCCAGGACCTGAGGTAAGAACTTCCAGTCTCCATAAGCCTCCAACATTGCGTCTTGCGATTTCACTTAGATATAAAGATCATTTAGTCCTTCTACTTTACGTTTTGATGGGCATATTGTGGATCTCGTCAACATAGTTGGCCAGGAGAGCTGCTCTGCAATGATCTCTGCAATTTACTGACTTGTGCCAAAAACTTTCTTTTGGGTGGCTTCCTGCAATCAGTTCCTGCTAAGTTAAATGGGTTGTGGTATGTCACCAAGGTTGCAAAACATTTTTGATTTATGGCCTTCTTTTCAGTTAAGGATGCAGAGAGAGACCTCTCAGAATAGCAAGCTGTCAAAATGCTGCAATTTTCACAGGTGGTACAAAATCAAAAGTAACTGCAGCAAGACCTCTCAAAGGCTGTTTTCATTTGCTTTCTCTGTCAGAGTGAGGCACAATCAGATTTCAGATTTCTCATACTGAAATGTTAGCTTTTGACTTGGCAGTGCCTTAGTGTGAGACCTGAAATAAGGTTCATATAATTTGATTAAAGAGATCTTTAATCCTCTTACAGGGAAAACAGGGTCCACCTGGCCTCATTGGACTTCCTGGTCTTCTTGGAGAACCGGTAAGCAACAAACATTTAAGTTTTGAGTGATTGAGAGACTAATGCAAGCATTACTAGTATGAATGCTTATACTTGGGTTTAGGAATTTGAACAAACCCCTAACCCAAAATATTAAACCATAGTGCCCAAACTGCAATGTTTGTGATTGCATTGAAAATGCACTGAAAATCGCTCAAAACACCCTATCGAACATCCTTGCAACCACCCTAAATATCCTAACAACCACCTAGAACACCCAAGTGACTGCAGAGCAATGCACTGAGGATGCCAAAGCAACCATTTACAGCAACTTAGCAATCGTATAGCCATGTGCTGAAAACCACCCAAACCTCAGGGTTCGTGCACTCATTAAAATCCTGGAAAAGTCATGGAATTTAGAAATGTTTTTTTCCAGGCCTGGAAATGTCATGGAAAAACAGGTTAACACTGAATGTTTAGGAGATGTCATGGAATTTTATAAAAAATATATATATATATATATATATATATATATATATATTCAACAATACACGTGGGCTAAGATTTCTTCAGGTTTGACGCGATCACGGGGGCAATGCGAAGAAGCGTTACTAATCCCGCACAGATCAGTGCGCAAATTGCGTTGTTGCGTAAACGGAGTACTTTGTGAACAGGCGTAGTGCCATGTGATGGTGCATTTTGCACTAATTTAACATTAAAGAAGTTTATTCATGATTACTTAAGTTCATATGGTTAGCATATAAGTAAAAAAAAATAATATTTAAATATATAAACGCTTTGAATGTTTGTATGCAATAACTCACCATGTCAAATTAATCTTGTGGTGATATTTGCTTGTGAATCTAAGCAGTGTTAATTGTCCACTTCTTGATGAGCAATTAATAAAAGTCTCAATATCACCTACATTCTCCTGATTTTAAAGGAAAACATGACAGAAGATGTGTGCTGCTTCTCATGGATGTCCATTGATCTTTCCCCCAGCCACTTCTGTCTAGTGACGCATCCGTGTACCTGAACAACAGCCGATATAAGGGCTCTCCCACAACTCACGCGAAAGGTGTCTGTTTCAGGAAATGTCCCTGGATTGGTTTTCCATTCTAATCTGTAATTATTAACATTAACAATAATAGCCTATGTGAAACTGATGCAAATGCAAAAATATATAAATAGCCTATAGCCTATAAAATATGAAAAATAAGCAGCTGCTTAGGGCCCGAGCCACCAAATTGCTCCACACAACAAGGTTATATATATATAAACGAAATCTATGATTAAGATGGCAGCTGTTGTGGCTCAATTAGACAGTTATAGGAGGTCCCCTTGTGGCCTGAACTGCGTGTGGCTTATGCATTAACTGCATGAAGAGAGAGTTGGGGCTAGATGTCACAGGCATGCACATGCTCATAGAGTTTTTTGTCTTCATGAAGTGCACAGACAAGTCGGGAGCCATGGGTTCCATGGGTGATGGGGGGGCCTTCAAGTAGGATTTCACTTAGGGCCCCTATATGCTCAGAAATGGCCCTGCCTATATATTTTGTAACGTTCGCAGATGTTTGGGTGTTTTGATTTAATGTTAAACGCAATTCTGTTTCCTTTAAAACTGGACTTGTCTGTATTATACAGGTCAGTTGGTTGGTAACCTTAGACACATAGATGTGGGCATGAAGAAACATGCTTGATTAGAGCTATATTTTGAATAACGAACTAAATTATATCCGTCGATGCGTGTATCTGATTCGCTGTTTGTTGAGTGCTTCTCACAGAATGCGCATATGATATATACCTCTCTTCTCTGTGTTAGTTGTTCGAAAATAGATTGCAAGAATTGTTTCCTATATGTGAGTACTGCAAATGATCTCAGACCATCTCGGTATGTGCTCTAAGCTAAATTAGCATTATTCCAGTGGTTACTGTTTACTGCAGGCTACATGCACAGCCTATATGCTTGTACAATTTTCTCACTATTTATTTGAATAGGAAAAGTTACAAATCGAAGTGGCTGTTAACCCTATAATGCAGTGTGTATCAATTATGATACACAACGTTTGATGGCTCTTGTTTCACTCTCTGTTCAAGCTGATGGGTCAAACATGATATGGTGTTTATGGAACCACCTAGTGGTTATTTGTAAAAAAAAAAAAAAAAGTGCTTTCAAAGTTTATATCGATCTATTTAAAATGGTGGCAGACTTGGGAAAAAAAATCTTATTTTAATTAAGTAAAAGTGACTGTAGTGATTATATTGTTACTGATATTTTATTTGAATATTTGCTGAATATAAGCAACCTCTGCTTGGTTAAAATATTGTATATTATTTTATTGAAAACCCCTATTGAAATCCAAACAGGCTTTGTGGTATATCTTTCAATCACCATTACACTCCATTCATGCCCACCACAAAAAAAAAAAAAAAAAAAAGCACAGAAAGCCCTTTTAAAAATTCAGACATATACTTTTGAAATGTATATTTAAAGTGTGAACTAATATTTCTGTGTATTTTTAAATGTGCCACCTGCTCTGGTATAATAATAAAGATTTCATTATTTTACATTAAAAGCTATGATGATGTAATCTTACCATAAGTTCCTGAGACCCAGCAAAAAATTTTACAATTTCCCTTTTTTTTTATGTCAATATAGTGTTTGGTGCAAAAAATACATGTGATAAAAACTGTTTATTGAAAAAAGAATATTTTATTCATATTCTCAGGCTTTACAGTGTTAAAATGAAGAAGTGTCTGGTGGTCAAAAATATATTTTATAAAAATTTGTATTAATGTAAATTATATGCATTATTTTAAACAATGTATGACATAAAAATTATTCTAAATATTGAACACAAAATAGAGGGCTTCCAAAATTGCAGCGAGACATCCAAAAGATGAGGTGAGAGGACAAGACAAAGCGAAAACAATGTGTTCACGTTTGAAAACAATTTAAACATTTTAAAATGCTGCAAAAGAGTCTTGGAAATTCATGAGAAAGTAATGGAAAAGTATGGAAATTATCTAGTCAAAATATGTACAATACCCCCAAAACATAACATCCTGGAAAATAATTTTGCTTCGGCAAGCACTACTCGAAATGTAAAGTTTTTCTTTTATCACACACTCCAAGTACTTAATGTTTACAATATTTCTTTACACTCACTCACACACACATTGAAAAATACAATCCATGTAAAATGTAGATCATCAAAGAGGGAAGAGAGACAAGGGTGCAGAACTGCAAATTGTTGCGCAGACAATCAGTAATCAATCTGTAATGTGAAAATTAATTCGCAGAGACGGATACATCTGAGATCTCGAACTGTGAGAGGAAACTGCATCAGCATCACAATCTGTTCTCTGCACCTGCTTTTGCTAACAAGCATCTGCCTTTTTTCAAAAATGATGGGGTTGTGTTCGGGATAAAATAAAAGTGTAGTGTTCTTGATAAAAAAAAAATAAATAAATGTGGGAATTTTTGAAGGTTGCTAAAGCTGATAGACATGTGTCTTATATTTTCTGATTGACAGGGCTCTCCCGGTAAGCCAGGAACACCTGGAAAAGATGGAATAAAAGGAGAGAAGGTAAACAAAAGCATTTTTATATATATATATATATATATATATATATATATATATATATATATATATATATATATATATATTACAAATTACGAATTCTGTTTAATGACCTAATATTAACTGAGAGGCTACAATATTTGTACCTAATAAATTTGTCACACCGCTGGACCTATTAATATGAACTAGGGCAAGCATTAAGGTGATGAAAAATTGTTATCTTGATGTTGATTGAAAATGTATCATATTTTTTATTTAAATTCTGCATTATACAGTGTACTGAAGCACCAGGGCGTTAGTTTTGAAACAGGATGTTGAGAAGCATTTGCTTGCCCTAGACACTTCACAGACCTATGCGTTGCTTGTATATTGCTTGTATACACAGTGTGCACCTGCTATAAGCAGATGTTGAAAATGTTACACTTGTAGATTCATAGATAAGATCCATTACATCTTATCTATATCTAATCGTCCTTAAAATAGAGACCAGAGCAGTCTCTTTGAGGCTCAGTGGATGTTCAAAAGCATCAAGAACTTTTTGAGACTCACGTCTCACCTCTGCAGAGATTATAATTCCAGGTTGGTGGCATTTGCCCCATATGTCGGTAATATTTACATGCAGCCCTTCTTTATATGGCAGGTGTTTGTGTGTGTGTGTGTGTGTGTGTGTGTGTGTGTGTGTGTGTGTGTGTGTGTGTGTGTGTGTGTGTGTATTTATCACTTTTTGGGGACCAAATGTCCCCATAAGGATAGTAAAACCCGAAATTTTTGAACTTGTGGGGACATTTTGTCGGTCCCCATGAGGAATACAGCTTATAAATCATACTAAATTATGTTTTTTGAAAATGTAAAAATGCAGAATGTTTTCTGTGAGGGTTAGGTTTAGGGAATAGAATATAAAGTTTGTACAGTATAAAAACCATTATGTCTATGGAAAGTCCCCATAAAATATGGAAACACAACGTGTGTGTGTGTGTGTGTGTGTGTGTGTGTGTGTGTGTGTGTGTGTGTGTGTGACGACAAGCCTTAGGTGACAGGGTTACTAAATGCCAGCTGTTGATGTGTGTAGGGTGATGCAGGCGGAGCTCCAGGGCCAAAAGGTACTCCAGGTCCCAAGGGCGAGCCCGGTGAGCCCTGCAATGCTGGACCCTGCAATGCGGTAGGAATTTAGAACCATTTCTGTTTTTCTCTATCATTTCAAATACATAATCTCTTTCTGAGACATCATAAGGATGAGATGAGTCATATGTCATACATATGAATTGGAGAAATCAAAATGCTAAATATGGTGGCTGTAGGAATGTAAGTCCCACCCTATGGTTAAAAGAGCAAATCACATTTTTAATAGAGAGATCACCTAGAGAGAGAAATAGCTTTTTGTGTGTGACTTAAGCAAAAGAAGGACAATTATCATGCCAGTGTTGCCAGGATGTATTGCTGATTTGAAATATTTGATTTGAACATTATTTTGACCAATATATTTTGGAGATTTCTGTCTTCATTTACAGTAAGTATATACAGACTTGTTATTTAAAGGGCTAGCCTTAAAGGCACTTTGTCTCCACTCGATGTCTCTCATTCAGCATTTCTTGCAAACTCAATGACACCTCAATGTTTTAAATTCTGGCATCAAATTTACCATTTGTACTAATACACCATTTTGGCAAAGCTATCTGCAAAAATCACCTTGGTGTCCCATCATAACCTGTCATCATATGCAATAGAAAAATCACTTTGTTTCTCTTAAACACTGATGAGATTGAATGGAGAACAAATGGAGATGTAGGTCTCCTGTTTCTCCAATTTCTTAGATCTGAGGAAAAAAATTATTTGTAATCTCACATGTGTCTGCTCTAGTTTCAGAACAGAGTCACAAACTCTGCTCAGATTTGCCTTGACAGCAAATTCTGCCTTCAAAAGTGAAATATTTCAAAATTTCCATTTCACATCAAATTTATCCAAGACCAAATTATTTGAGCTATGCTGTCCACATTCATTTTGTAGATTTTTATTCTTAACTATTTTGAACAATCGGCTTATTTTATCTCCATAAAGTGTTCATCCCCAAATGAAAATTCTCTCATCATTTACTCACCCTCATGATACCCCATGTGTATGACTTTCTATCTTCAGCAGAACACATTGGAAGAAAAACAGAAAAATATCTTAGCTCAGTTGGTCCTTTAAATGTAAGTGGATGGTGATCACACTTTTGAAGCTCCAAAAAGAACAGACAGTCAGCATAAACGCAATCCTTACGATTCCTGCTGTTAATGAATGTCTTTTAAAGCGACGCAATCTCTTTTAGTGCGAAAACGTTCAATATTTTAGTACTTTTAATCACTTCCGGTCAGCAGCAGTATACGCTTGTGACGTAATCGCATTGGACGTGAGACACGTAAGAACTGACGCACATGTGACACACCCGGAATAGCAGCGCTGTGTACAACTGAGTCTGATAAACGCTATACAGAAGCTTAGTTGGTTTTGGTTTAGATCTGTATTAGTATCTGTATGTTTGTGTGCTTATGCTGTATGTCTCAACCGAGAGGAAAACATGACCTTACGTCCATAACATGGCAATGCAAATTCGTCACACGAGAGACTGCGTGAACTCTCTCATGAAGCTTACTGGAAGCGATGGTTTATAGGTAAAAAGTAACTAAATATTGATCTTATTTCACACCAAAAGTGATCATATTGCTTTAGAAGACATTAATTTAATCACTGGAGTGGTATAGATGATGTTTATGCTGACTGTCTGTGATCTTTGGAGCTTCAAAGAGAAATCTACATCCACTTGCATTTTAAGGATCTATAGTACTGAGCTGAGATATTTTTCTCTTTTTCTTCAAATGTGTTCTGGTGAAGAAATCATACACACTTGGGATATCATGAGGGGTGACTAAATGGGTGAAATTTTTGGGTGAACTATCCCTTTAAGAATTTCAGGAGAAGCATCTTTGTCTTTTATGAGGCAAAGTTGATGATTAAAGTCAATGTATATGCATTTTGTTTTCTTTAGAATTATATTCACAGGTCAGTCAGTATAAGAATAACCAGGAATGTGCATTAAAAAAGTCAGTAGTGAATTTTGATTTTAAGTTGACTTTATGGGGAGCTTCTGGGATTTAAAAGATTGGAAGAAATTTCTGGTTTGGCTGTTTTGCCATCTTTCAAGAAGACATGGTAAATGACAGACACTCTAGTCTTAGATGCTTGCTGGACTCTGTCTCAAGCAATTATGTTTGATTGCGAGGGATGGAGAAAAAAATGCATATTACTGTATAATAAATGCAAGTTATCAATCATGCAGCATATAGATAGATGGTTGGTGGGCTGACAGAGCCCTTATTGAGCAGTTTAAATGACAGCATGCTGGAATGAATTAAGCATTGCATGAAGTCATCAGCCACCTTCATGTTTTATTTTTGTGGAAATGAGAGGAAAATCCACTGTCAAAATGAAATCCAAATTGTCACTAATTATTATTTTTGCATGCTCCTATGCTTATCGTGCATGATTCATCTGTGCACATTATTCTAAAGAAAAAAATATCTTAAATCGTTCATCAAAATGCAATAACTTGATAATTGTTCATTTGACTTTTTCAACCACTCCCATAGAACCACTTGGCTCAGGTCTTGTGAATCCAGACTTTTGACTAAACAGCACAAGGTCTGGTCCACATTGTAACTTCTAGCTAAGAACCACCCACTTTAACAGGGTGAACCTTTTTTTTACATGCTATATATGAGTTGATTTATCTAAAATTTGTTATACCACATTAATGGACCTCTGTTAAAACTGATTTAAATTATAGAATGGCAGTCTCTTTAAACAGATGTACAGAAAACACAAACAAAATAAAAAAATAGTGGAATAGTTTTGTCTGAGGCTTAGACTGAGCTGGCTCATTTATGGCATTTAACACCAACTTTTCACAAACCAGTCCATTGGAAATGGATAAATGTAAGTCAAATGTTCTATAAAACATCAATACAAATCATATTTTACTATGAAATAAGTCCTATAAAATTGGTATGATGTTGACTTTAAATTCACAACATGAACACTTTTGATTGTCTAAATTAAAATGTAGTGGTAGACTTTGGCCTTGCCATGTTTCTTTCTTTATTTCACTATATTTTAGCATACTTTATTTTTATTTCTTCATTGGTTGCAAAAAAAATTGGAGTACAAGCGGCCGAAATGGGCTTCCTCAGAAGGGTGGCGGGCTTCTCCCTTAGAGATAGGGTGAGGAGCTCAGTCATCCGTGAGGAGCTCGGAGTAGAGCCGCTGCTCCTTTGCGTCGAAAGGAGTCAGTTGAGGTGGTTTGGGCATCTGGTAAGGATGCCCCATGGCCGCCTCCCTAGGGAGGTGTTTCAGGCACGTCCAGCTGGGAGGAGGCCTCGGGGAAGACCCAGGACTAGGTGGAGATATTACATCTCCACACTGGCCTGGGAACGCCTCGGGGTCCCCCAGTCAGAGCTGGTTAATGTGGCTCGGGATAGGGAAGTTTGGGGCCCCCTGCTGGAGCAGCTGTCCCCGCGACCCGACTTTGGATAAGCGGTTGAAGCTGGATGGATGGTTGCAAAACACTATTCACCACCTGTGGTGGTGGCTTCTGCTTCAGAACGGCACATTTACATTGCACATTAATTCTTGCTGACCAAAGAATTACATTTTCCATCAGTGGCACTTAGAAAATAACACTTACTGTAACTCTTTAATATTGTCAAGTCCTACAGAATCACTTGCAAATCACACTGGGTAAAACAATAAAACATTTTCTGTGAATTGTATTGAGCTTCAGGGGGTAAAAAATGTTACCCCCTTAAGGGTAAAGTTTTTTTAGGCAATGTTCAGAATGGAATAATTTACTTAAAACTGCGCAGAATACACGTTATACTGTCTATTATAATACAAATTAAAAAATTAATTGAAAAAGTGGCTATTATCTAAAAATAAATGTTTTGAAAAGGATGCTACATTGTTGTTGTGATGACCTTGTCATGTTAGATGTGAGTTGCATCCAGTTATAATTATAATCATTGGTTATTTTACATTTTCAATTAAATAACTGCAGTTCCTCCATCACATTGGAAATGGCAGGTTAAGTCAAGTGCATTGCATTGCATAAAGAAAATGCACAAACTGTTCATGTTATACATACTCTACTGCATACTGCAGAAAGTGAATACATATACGAATATACCCTGATTTGTTCACATCTCTTTTTTCTGTCTGAAATTGAATGTTACGCAAGTTCTTAGAAAATGGTATTCATTTGAGTTTATATTTGTCTCTTGTTTTGCACCAGGAGGAGGTCGTGTCTAGCCCACGTGGGTCACGAGGCCCTAAGGTGGGTCACTGTGAACTGTAACAGTATTTTAAAATATTCCTCTTTGCTCTCGTGAACTGTATCTCTAGAGGAATTTTTTGCAGAATAATTTTTCCCTGAGCTGTGCTTCATTATATGTTTTAACCCACATCTAAAATGATCATATTCTGTATGCTGTTTTGATGGTACAATAAGAAGTATGTTACATGCTGTCATAAATTATTTGCTTTTATGAAACGTTTTGTGAAATGTCTTGTGTTTGTAAGCATCTTTTTGTAAGGCTTCAATTTTAATTTAAATAACTTACTCTTCACTGGCTGAAGATTTAATGTTGCTATGGCAACAAATTCATTTTAGACCACAGCAATTGTTCAATCAAGCCTTATTGCATGAATTGGCACAACTTCACTGTGTTTGGGGAAATTTAGACTCGTGCAGCTCTACCAAACCCAAAGTGAATTTAGTTGAGCTGAATGAGGTTGTTCTATTATCTTGGGTTTTCGGTGCCAGGGTGAGCGAGGTGTACCTGGAGTACCTGGAGACGCAGGAGAGAAAGGGGAAACTGGTGTTGGAATCACTGGACCCCCTGTAAGTAATTGTTCTGAAGTTCATGACTTTTTTGTCCATTACAAATACTCTTTAAAGTAATAGTTCATCCAAAAATGATTATTCCATATGTCACCCATATGACTTTCTTTTCAAAGACATTCTGTACAATGTTCACTCTGAGAAAGTTAAGAGTAGTGATTATGAAGAATAACTTTGTTTTTCTGTCTCTAGGGTCTGATGGGACCAAAAGGGGATCCAGGGATTCAGGTAATGGACAACTAAACATAAAAAAAAACAATCAACCATAGATCAGTCATGTGCATAATGTCATTTCCCACAATATATTGACAAATAAATATTTATATCATTCCAGAAGTTAACGAAAACTTCACAAGCAAAAAAAGCTTTACTTAAATACAAAGTCTTAGTCTAGATTGTATTGAATATGAAGGAATTATATTTATATTGTGTTTGTATTGTTTCACAGGGTCCCCGTGGACCCCCAGGACTAGCCGGATTGACAGGCATTATGGTGAGCAGCGCTTTTTACTTTTTATAGCCATTTATTTCTCATGTGGTCTGTCTGCAGGGTTCGTACGTTTTGAAAAAACCTGGAAAAGTTATGGAATTTGAAAAATGCAAATTCCAGGCCTGGAAAGGTTTTGAAAAAATAAAAAGGCACAGAAAGTTTTGGAAAAGTCATTGATTTTTTTTTTTTTTAATTTTAATTCATTTTTAACACAGTAATATGTGATTAATACAAAAACTGTTTAATAAAAAATATTTCTCGTTGTCTTAAATGTCCTTATATTCGGGCGACAAAACGTTCTGTTCACTTCCGATTCACTCGTTGCCTGAGGCTAAGTCGGTGCTGACATAAATTAAATTTAATTGAAATGCCAGGAAAGTGTAGATTTAACAATGTCTGGCTTCACTTGGAAACATACAATACATGGCTCGAAAAGGTCCAGGACCCGAGGAAAGCGAGATGTGGACTATGTTCTAAGATAATTGACATCTCTAATATGGGAGAATCAGCGCTCACTAGCCATGCTAAAGGCACCAAGCACCAGGCAGTTAAGGCTGCGCGTGAAGGCTCAAGCATGACTATCACTAGCTTCTTTTCTCCTCCGGCGACATCGAACAATGTTAGGCTAATTGCAGGTTCTTCCATCACGAGTCAGGTTGAAGGCACAAGACAAGGGACTATCTCAAATGATAGACAAGACGCGTTAAGGGCCGAGGTATTGTGGGCGTTAAAAGTCGCAAACTCCCACTATTCTTTTAAATCGTGCGAGGATGTCAGCGCACTTTTCAGAGCTATGTTTCCTGACAGTCAGTTGGCAGCCAAATTTAGCGTGTGGGGAACGTAAGTGTGCTTACTTGTGTAATTTTGGATTGGCTCCTTATTTTAAACAGCTCACTTTGAAGACAGTCACTACACAGATGTCTTATGTACTTTTATTTGATGAGAGCCTGAATAATTACCTACAGACTAAACAGTTAGATGTCCATGTCAGGCTATGGGACGGGCCCAATGTGAAGACCAAATACATCGGTTCAGAGTTCCTGGGGCATTCAACCGCCAAAGATGTTGTTGAGAAACTCAACAACTTGCTTTCACAGCTCGGAATGACCAACCTCATCCAAATCTCGATGGATGGACCGAACGTGAATTGGAAAGTGTTTGAAATCCTTCAAAAGCAGCTGCAGATTGATGTGGGAAAGTCACTTATCAACATCGGGTCGTGCGGTTTGCATATACTGCACAATGCATTTAGAGGCGGATGTAAAGCGATTGGATGGGACATTGAACATGGACTTTCTTGTCTCTACTGGCTGTTTCACGACTCCCCAGCCCGGCACGAGGACTTTGTGACAGCGACTGGATGCAGCACAAGCATGCTAAAGTTTTGCAAGCACCGGTGGGTCGAGAATGTTAACGTAGCGGACAGAGGATTACAACTCTGGCCGCATGTGAAACGATACGTGGAGATGGTAGGGAGAGGCGAACTCCCCAATCCAAAGGTGAAATCGTTTGAGGAGGTGAAGAACCGGTGTGCTGATCCTCTCTTCACTGTAAAGGTTGGCATATTCATCAGCATTGCGCGAGAAATTGAGCCCTTTCTCAACATGTATCAGACGGACCAACCAATGCTGCCATTCCTTGCTGAGGACATGACTAGACTGATCAAAGGTAAGCTTAAACATTAAATCCAATTGCCATATGTTACTTGTTTTCTAAGTTGAATTTATTGACATTGTTGGACAAATTACTTCCAAAATGTAATTGATGTCACTCGCGGACTGGAAGCAACATATCTCGTTTTTTCGACATCTTATCTCATTATTTCTACATAAGCTGTGACATTCTAATCTGCATTAAGCCAAGTGTTCTTAATTGTTTTCTATGGGAGGAAAATGCTTAATGTGTAGGCCAATTAAACGTTTGCGTTTATAGGCTCTACTGATTTTTTTTTAAATATAACCGACTGTATTATGATTTTTGTATCATATTTGTTAAAATATTATTATGTTTTTTATCGGGAGACATGAAGTGGGTCAGATATGATTTTGACTCATTAGCCTACGTAGTGTTTTGTAGAAAGCCTTTTCTTTAAAGTGAATTTCGTTTTGTATAAAATGTATCTTAATTATTATTTTTAAATCATCAACCAATTGCCTGGATTTAATAAATAAGAAGAAAATATAGCAGTCATAATCATGACATGGAGGCGCCGCACGGTCACTTGAACTTGAGCGCATCTCAACATAAATTAACCGAAATATACCTCACAGACATGAGAAATCTGAAACAATGAAACAATTAAAAAAAAAATAATAGCCAGTGATGAAATGTTTTGTGTTGACACAAATCTTGGATGTCCATGTCCTAACTGCTGGGAGTCTCACACAACGCACAGGACACGTCCAATTCAGCAAACTAATGACTCCTTTCAACCGATTAATTTTAATTAATGGTTGAAACAACTGATCTTTCCAACAGTGAACTCAGGAGACATCTGAATCTGTAACACTTTACAATAAGGTTTTATTTATTACATAAATTACTAAAAAAATGTATTACATAAATTACAAAAAACAGTTTGCTTAAGCTTTAAAATAATTAAAAAAAAACTTCTTTTTTTTCAAAGTATATGACTTTATTTTTCCACACAGTGCAATTAAGAATCGATTAGAGAATCAGAATCATCAGTAGCATTATTGATACAATCTTATCAATTCCCATCCCTATGTGAAGACAGTAAAATTATAATCATACATGTTTTTGTTATATTTTTTTTTTGATAGTTAAAAGATTAAAACATTTTATTGAGTAATGACACTGAAGTAGCATATATACCCCTTATTTTTATTGTTTGCAGGACTCATGGGCCGATTTGTGGTGGACACGCACCTGAAGGAATCATCCACACTCAAGCTCCTGAATGTGCCTTACCAGGACCGTAACCTGCACAAAGATGCTTCTCAAATTGACCTTGGGTTCACTGCAGAATCTACACTAAAGCAACTTAAGTTCACTAAAAAGGTTTCAGATAAGCAGTCCCTAGAGATAAGATTGGACAGTAAGAAACTTCTGATGAATCTTCTTGACAAGCTGCTGGCAAAGGCTCCTGTGAAACACACCTTAGTAAGATGCCTACAATGCTTAGACCCGAGACACATGGCCAAATCTAAGGAACAGTGTGTTAGACAAATGGTGATAGTACTACGCAGTATTGTGGAGGCTAAACATGTAAACAGCACTGTATGTGATGATGTGATGAGAGAGTTCCGGGAGTTTTGCGATTTGGCTAAATTACAGACTAAATTCAGGGATTTTGACCCCAAAGCAGAGCGTGTGGACACACTGCTGTATGAGACAATGGGGACCAACCCCTCTTTTTCCAGACTGTGGGATTTAGTGAAGGTTGTACTTGTGCTGTCTCATGGACAGGCAAGTGTAGAGAGAGGATTCTCAATAAATAAAGAGCTAATTGTGGAAAATCAGAAGGAATTGTCTTTGGTAGCTCAAAGGCTCATTGTTGACCATGTCAGGTCTGTTGGAGGTGTATCAAATGTAGCCATCACAAAAGATTTTCTTCTGTCAGCAGGAGGAGCCAGGCAAAGATATCATGGCTACCTTGATGAACAAAAAAGAGTGTCAAAACAGGATGCAGTAGACTTAAAGCGGAAGAAGCTTAGTGACGAACTCCAAGGTCTGAAAAAGAAGAGGGCCACCATTGAGACAGATGTGTTTGCCCTCGAAAAATCTGCTGATGAATTGTCAGAGAAAGCAGAAAAAACAAGTTGTCTAACGTTAATTTCCAAATCAAACAGTTTCCGTCGGACAGCAAAGGAAAAAAGAGCTGCTCTGTTCAACATTGAGAAGCAAATTGATGAAAAGCTTGCAGAAATGAAAAAGTGAAGTGTGTGTGTGTGTGTGTGTGTGTGTGTGTGTGTGTGTGTGTGTGTGTGTGTGTGTGTGTGTGTTTAAAAATGAAAGGTTATGTCCTCCATATGTGTTGTAAACTTAAGTAGGGTGAAAAAAAGATTAAACTCTAGTTGTGCATTCACTGTTCAATCTCCACTACTGCCCAATTAGTTGTTAATATGCAGTTGCTGTGTTTTATCAGGACACTTATGTACATTTTACTTATATATTTTATCCTGTGTCCTTCAAAGATCTTGCACTATGTTTGCGTTTAAATAAATGTGTATTTTGTATTGAACCACATACATTGTCATCCATTTTATTGTTAAACCTCTGAGGGTAAACACATATTTTTATTCTTATAATGTTGACTGACATTTTGAGGAATACATAGTCATGGAAATGTGCCGAAAAGTCATTGAAATGTCATGGAAAAGTCATGGAAAAGTATTGGTTAAAATGTGTATGAACCCTGTGTCTGTCTCTCTTAGTATAAATGTGTGTAGCGAATGTACGTCATCTTATGTTTATATTTTATATATTTGTTTCTGAAAGGGACCTCCAGGCCCACAAGGCAAACCAGGACTCCCTGGACCCCCTGGAGAACCGGTACGTAACATATATTTTACTGACATTATTGTTTCTGTGTCACTTCGTTGAAAAGTAATTTTCTTTGACATTGAAGTTCTGTTAATCCATATTAAATATAACAAGAGAAAATAACATAATTTTAAATGAAATCAATGGACAAGACACCAGTAGTTTGCTACATCTCAGGGCTTATATTGCAATAATGACCAGCAAAATGGCCATGTGCCAAATAATAAATAAATTATTACAAAATATTGATTGAGTTTAAATTATTGTATTATGTAGTAAGAAATAGATAGTGAAATTTTAAGCAGTCATTATATAAAAGTTTTTTACCTAAGTATGCCACGATTGACCAATCAGAATAAAGTATTTAAGAGAGCCTTGTAAAAAGTGCTTCTCGTTTGGGTTGAGGGGCTCCTTGGTTTCCAGTATTGTTTAATGCTTTTCTAATTGATCTTTCCATTTCAGACAGCGCTACCTATTGTTGGAGACATGGCCGCATTACTGAAGGTACTGTTTCATGCAACTTCTGTCATCCTGTGCACTGGTTTACTTTAATGGAAATGGTTTGTGTTCAACTACTGCAGACTAGTGCTGAATTTAAAACTAGAACACATGCACAGTGTTATAAATAATTATGGTAACACATTACAATAAGGTTCCATTTGTTAACATTAGTTAACATGAACTAACAATGAACAACTGTATTCTTATTAATAAACATTAACAAAGATTAACAATTGATCCAACAAATATATTGTTAATTGTTTGTTCATGAGACCTAATGCAGTTACTAATGTTTAAATAGGAACCTTATTGTAATGTGTTACCATAATTATATATTATGTGAGTGTTTATATATATATATATATATATATATATATATATATATATATATATATATATATATATATATATATATATACTAAACACTCTGTTCCCTTCAGTCAGATTATGTGTGGATCTTAAGATAGTTCTTACCCTGTGTTGTCATGGCATTTGCACTGCCTAGAGGAAAAAGTTATTTTCTGAAAGATTTCTGAAACATTTCATGTCTTATAAAACAAAGTACTCAAGTATCCCAATAATAATGACAAACTATAGCCAGAGGGAATATACAATCCAATTTTACCCTAAATTGCTCTTTAAAACTTTTTAAGGGTGTGCTATAAGTTTTTTGTCTGATTCTATTGCTTTCTTTTTAACCCTGAACATGTATTTTCATCTTTAAAAAAAAAAAAAAGCATTCTTACAACTTCCCCCATCTGCTTTCCTTTAATTTGTGCTTATAAATGTGTTTTGTAATTCCTCCTCCACCCACTATTCTCAAAGTCTTTATATTTCTGTTTGGGCATCATACTTTCATCTCTCCATAACTGAAGAAAGTTCTGACAAGATAAATGCCCATATGCTCACATAATGACTCCTTGGTCGCATTGAGATTCGTAGGAGTGAACTGTCAACCAAACAACACACACACATTGACTTGCTGTAGCTAATGTACTGTAGTTAATGCTTATCTTATGTATGGATTTGGATGCTTCTTCACATGCAAAGAAAAGAGAACGCATCAAAACATACATTTCAAAATAATAGGCAGTGCTCATCATCAGAGTTTTGATGAAGAGTATGAATAGGAGCTGAAGTCAAGCTGGGTCATGTCACCCGCTGGTTGTAAAGATATTTTCTTTCTTTCTGCTTTAAAACAGGAAATTAAGCATGACTGTCTTTGTCTACCTGACAAAAAGAAAATAGCTTAAGTGGAGAAAAACTCCCATAAGCTCTTTTATGACTTCATGTTTTCTGACAGTGAGGTTGGCTTTGTGAAAAGATATTAAAAAGGATGCAAAAGCACAAAAAAATTACACTATGACTTCCTAATCATTTACTTTGAGGAAGCAGCCCGATGTCATTATGCATAGCTATTCATATTTTTCATACTACATTTAAACATACGTTTATGAATGTTTGGAGATAGGCTGATATGTACAGTATGGACATATTAACAGCATCTAAAATCTAAAAGTTTTTAACTAAATACAGCTTTAGAAATGTAAAAATATTAGCAAATACTTTATATTGTAAATATGAAGTAGTCCAAGCAACAGTGTACTGCATTCAGAGTGCTCTCTGAAGGCATTCAATAACTTTGTGTTAAGTAGAGAGTGGAATTTAAGTTTGTAAATGGATAGTTGACTCAAAAATAACATTTCTCATCATTAATTCACCCTTGTGCAATTACAGATTTGTATGACTTTCTTTCCTTGGCTGAACACAATTAAGTTTTTCCATTCAATGCAAGTGAATGGTGGCCATAACTTTGAAACTACAAAAAGACATAAAGGCAGAATAAAAGAAATGGTCAATGCCATGTCTTCTGAAGCAATATGACAGGTGTGGGTGAGAAACAGATCATTATCGATGTCCTTTTTTAATATAAATTCCCCTCCCTGCCTTGTAGATGTCTATATGCACTGACAATGCAAACTGTTCGTGCATATAGTGGTGGTGGTGGCGTAGTGGGCTAAAGCACATAACTGTTAATCAGAAGGTCACTGGTTCGATCCCCACAGCCACCACCATTGTGTCCTTGAGCAAGGCACTTAAATCCAGGTTGCTCCGAGGGAATTGTCCCTGTAATAACGCTGTAGGTCGCTTTGGATAAAAGTGTCTGCCAAATGCATAAATGTAAATGTAAGAATGTGAAAGTGGAGATTTATAGTTAAAAAGGACTTTAAATCTGATCTCTTTGTCACACACCCCTATCATATTGCTTCTGAAGACATGTTAACTACTGGATCATATGGTAATCATATGAATTAATTTTATGCTGCCTTTATGTGCTTTTGGAGCTTCAAAGATCTGGCCACCATTAACTTGCATTGAATTGAACAACAGAGCTGCGGTATTCTTCTAAAAATCTTTATTTTTGTTCTGCCAAACAAAGAAAGTAACAAATATCTGGGGTGACATAAGGGTGAGTAAATGATTAGAGAATTTTCATTTTTGGGTGATCTTTCCCTTTAATCACTGAAAATCTTCTCCTGATGCACTATGTGAAGGCAGTCATCTCTCATTCAATTAAATACATTTCACGAAATGAATAAGAGTTTGATATTAATTTACTTCGAATATGCTGTCATTATGTCAATGTTGTAGTTTCAATGTCTATACAAACCTAAGCAAATGTATCCCGAAATGTAAGCAAACATCCTCTGCTAATGTGAAACCTCCACGGCTGTATTGGTCACATGGAATTTGCTAATTGTCAGCCTTACAAATGAATGCAAACATAAATGCAGGCCCTGAACCATCCAACACCTATTCAACAGGTCAGCCTAATGCACTAGTAAATTGCTACCTTCAGAAAGCTGCAGAAACTGTGCACGAAAAGTGCATCCAGTGTGAAATGTCTCCACAATCCCTGCGACCCATTACTGTAAACCTTTGATTATGCCTCACAGGTCTACAGTTACGTTCTTACAAATCGGAAGGGAGAACGTTTGCTTACTTAGCAACATGGCTCCTGCTTTTCACATTTCTCTATGTGTCATTGGGAAAATGTAGTGAGGTAAAAGCATTAGGCTTTCAAGGTTAAAACCCATGCATCCCTAATTATCGAGATTGCTGCTTCTGAGATGTTTGTATCTCTGGGTTTGACCTTAGCTTTTTTAGCCATGTGCAAAATAAGACTGCATATATCTCAATGGGGCAAGAATCTTATACAGATTATGCAGTAAAGGTCAGTATATAGAAGCAAATATGTTAGAGCTTTTGAACACAAATAAGGATGTTGGAATTTGTTTAGCATTTACAGTAGATATAATACATAATAAAAAGTGTACAAATGCTAATCTACATAGTTCCAGAGGAAGCACTTAAAACTGAGAACTTGCTGTTAACTGAGAATAACACTTATACTTAACAAACACTTAATAAAATACTTATTTGTCATTATTTGCCAGATTTGTTTCGATAACTGTACATTAAATGAAAGGACAGCATTTAGGGTAAAAAAGCCCCCCTGTCACAGGGGCTAAATGTCCCTCTTAAACACATTGCTTTTATTTTTTAAAAGTGGGGTGAATAGATTTGTAATGAAACATTTTCAAAGTAGGCTCACATTGACTCATCCAATCATAACAGAGATTAGTTTTTTATAAAATATTAAGATGTAATAAAATGATAAATATTAAAAATTAACAGGAAATGGTTAACTTTACCTTAAGTAGATATTTCAAATAAGCATCATCTTAATTTGTTACTCAAAAAAGCATCTTGCTGTCTCGAAATTATTTTCATTAGTTGACAAATTGTATACTTTAACTATTGCCCTGGTATCTACACAATATCAATCTATAACCATTAGGGGCATTTTAACCCATGTTTGGGGTAAAAGGCTCCCTTACCACCTAAAACCTATTTTCACATAAATGATTTGACCTTGATACAGTAAAATTTCCTTAAGTGGTGCCTTAACTGTGTATCGGGTTTGTAAAAGTGACACTCACTCAACTATGTTACTAAAAGTTGAGAACATTTTGCTTGTTGTTTCAATGCATACTGTTGAAGGTATCTGTTGAGTAATGATAATTTTTGAGAAGTGGGACAGTTGTTTTCATATGATACACTAATAGTTGTTTTACAGAGCAGGTCCAAATGTCTGCTTATGTGATGCACCAATTTGAGATATGTTGCATTTAATGAGTGATGTATGATTTGGCAGAATGCCTGCAATGTGTGTCAAACGAGAGTACCTGGTCTGACTGGGAAGAAAGGAGAGAAAGGATCCCTTGGAGCTTCAGGTTTCCCGGGAATGGATGGAGAAAAGGTAAAAATCACTGCAAACTAATGCAATCTACTAATTTATTCATATACAATCAGAACTGAGATTCTCTGGGAGTGAGTGCTGTCATCTATTCTGATTGACAATAAATTATTTGTTTCGTTGAATCTTCATTTGAAAACAAGTCATGCACAGCTCTCACTGTGTTGTTGTTGAAATTTAGTGTTGCTTGTTAAGGCAAGCATCACTATTTCTCATACAGTTTTTGATTAAACCTCTAACCCTAACACTGCGACAAAAATGCATACTTCCTTGTTATTGTATATAGTAAGCCAAAAGGAGTATATCAATTGAGTAGTATATCCTAATTGTCATTATTTATAAGACATTATGTGAATAATTCCCGAATGACATACTATTCCAGTGAGATTCTGACATTCTAAATTCTAAGCTGGACACCGCGAATCATGTGGCTCTTTTCAACTGTACGCGTTATATAATCCAAGATAGTGAATCCTTGTGGTTAATTCGTACTTGTATACCAAAATCAGAGTAAATTACTTTCATGTGTTTTGCTGCAACATCATATGTTCGTGTCACAGGACAATGGCTGCGTTCCCAGAGGAATTTGTTCATTCTACTCGCCCGCATGCCTAATTCACTTTTTTGAGTAACAGCCAAAAAGTACATTCTTTATCAAGTGCAGTACAGAGCTTAAGACATGAATGAAACCAAAATTCCGGTGGCTTATTGAGGAGAGATGTGCTATTACTTTTCTAAGTGAACTGACTTGCTGGACACTAAAAGTGGGCATGATAAAATTACTTTGAATGAGCAACCTAAGCCTTATCCAGGGACCAGAATATAGTAGATACTTGGGGGTGGTACTTTTGATACTTTTGACTTGGGCCAGTAATTAACCACCTAGAAACCCTAGCAGCCACCTAGCAATGCTCTAGCAACCACCCAGAACTCCCTAGCAACTGCAAAGCAATCTCTTGGCAACACCCTAGCATTGTTTTTGCTTGGACCACTCCCATTTTCTTCATATTTGCTTTGATGCTTGTGTCTGTCTCGTGGTCGGTCTGGCTTCTTACACTCTTTGTTGATTTTAACAGGGGGATCAGGGTCTGCGGGGCCCAGTTGGTAATCCGGGGAAAGAAGGTCCAAAGGTAAACAACTCTAATTAAATGAGAGATTAGAGAAAATAATTGTGTGTTGGAAGGTACAATATCCACAAACTTCACTGGCCTCAGCACTATTTCTGCCTTGAAATACAATAACATTCATTTCCTCAATACCACTGGGCATAGCAAGGCAATTATAGTACAAAATGGTGTGACAATTGCAATTAAAGCAACAAAAGATGTTTTAATTAGAGTCATTCAATGTTGGTTCAGTGGAGGCAAATACATTCAGTGTCAGGCAAATATTCAGGCCAAAAGAAGATCATTAAGAATATAGAAGACCATTCTTTAGAGGAAAAACTGAAATATGGAGGCTGCTTAGGTAAGGTGGAAGCACTTAGTAAATCAAAGGAGTGTGCTTGCTGTCTCACCGATTGTCCATCTGTCTTGTTATCCAATAGGGAGTGAAGGGTGAAAGAGGGTTTCCTGGACAAATGGGGGACAAGGGTGATGAGGTGAGTTATCAGAGTTAAGGCTGGTTCACACTGCCCAAAACAATCGCAAACATTTCACACAGTATAAAGTTGACTGTTGGATTAAGAATGATGGAATCATAACTGTAATTTTAACTTTAGCCCTACAAACAACCAATAATCCCAACAAATCCCAACAACCAACGAGTTACTGGCTAGTGGCAACTCCCATTATACATTTTTGTATCAATAATGCGATAGTTCACCCAAAAATGAAAATTCTCTCATCATTTGCTAATCATGCCATCCCAGATGTGTATGACTTTCTTTCTTCTACCAAACACAAACTTTTTTTTTATTACTTTTACTATGATTGTCTGTGCTTTTGGGGACTTTAAAATCACCATCCACTTGTATTGTATGGATTTACAGAGATGAGATATTCTTCTGAAAATCTTTGTTTGTGTTCTGCTGATGAAAGAAATTCATACACATCTGGGATGGCATGAGGGTGAATAAATAATGAGAGAATTTAAATTTTTATGTGAACTATCCCTTTAAAAAATTAGCAGCCTCAGAAACAAGGGTTCTGGTCTCATGGAAAACAGGAAGTAATTTTATTCACTTAAACAATGGTGAGTGTGATTCTGAGGTTGCATTTTCCCTCTAAGACTTCATTTTTACTCCTCAGTTAGTTAGGTTTAGGGTGTGTGGTTAATAAAATATGCATTCCTGTTGACTGTATACAACATTTACAACTATATACAGTATATTTCACATTTGGCAACACTCTGTGGACATTTTACACAGAAACTGGAGCTCACGCGTGTCCATACTTTAAACAACACTTCCAGTTTTGGCCACTGGGGGCAGTGGTTTGAATTTCAGTAATAAGATTTTCACTGAAGACCAACTGTCGCCAAATTCACAGTGAGATATGTCTGTAGAATTTAGTGTATGTTGGCATTTAATAGATCAGTGTGAGTTAGCTTTAACGCTAGCTTACACAGGACATGTGCGGTGCCTCATTGTGCAACAAAATCAGTTTCCTCTCATTTTAGTCAATGGGGATATCTCCTGTTCTGAGACATAAAATAAAATGTAAAGAAATTGAGAAAATAGGGAGTATGGATCATTTTGTTTTTTAGACTGTTTAAAGGTTTGTGGATCTACGCACCCTGAACAGGAAGAGCGCAGTGATTTCATTTCTTTGATTGCTATTCAAAAATAACCCATGCAAGGTAAATTTTATACCAATCGATTTCAGTTTAAAATAAAGTTGGAATTTATTTTCAGTGGATTTCATTGTACTATTACTGAAGTCTAGGCTCAAACCCACAGCTGATTTGTACATGGTAAAAGAACATTCTGAGGTGATGTGCAGCTTCAACACTTCTATTGTAGACAGAAGTCATGATGTGAAGCACATTTTTTTTTATTATTATTTATTGTCTGATTGTTGGATATTTTTCAGTAGTACACTTGATCATTTGAAGATCATCTCTATTTTCAGGGGGCCCATGGTGTGCCAGGAGTACCTGGAGCCACAGGCCGTATAGGTGCACCGGTGAGAATCTCCTTACAAAAAATAAATGTTGTTATTCTTTCTTGGTTACAAGATAGCATCTGGTTAAGGTTAGTTTAGTTCTGGTTTCGTTTTAGCTTTTTAGTTTTTCCATCATTGTGCCTTAAATTCATCCAAATGTATTTTGCTCTATATCCAGGGCCTTATAGGCAGACCAGGACCTGTTGGACCCCCAGGAACAAAGGGAGATCGGGTAAGCATGAATGTATAATCATTACTTGTGCTTTAAAGTAACCAAACATTTTCAAGAACCAAACAATAAAAAATTATGTTCATAAGTATTTTCTTTAAGCAAACATAAAATCAAAATTGACCTACTGTATTACATGTTCCTGGTTTCATTGTACATGGTCCATAAGTGCTCTTTATTCCAAAGAACAAAATGTTTTATAATCTTTCATCAAAATGCAATAACTGGCTCCACCTCTGAAATGACTGTCAATAGTTAATTTACAGCAGGATAAAGTCCTGTCCCAGCAGTAATAGCAAATAACAATAGATTTGAAAAAGAAACAATACCATAGGGTGAACTTGACCTTTAGCCTCCACAGTGTGGTGAAAAAGCCTCCTCAAAAGTGGAGTTGTAGGAGGGGAAATGTCCTCCACATGTACCCCTGCATTCAGGTCTGTCTGCAGTGTGGAATGCTCACGTTTCACAATCCAATCAATTCCTGATGGGTAAAATTACAGAAGTATAATGTGTTGCAAATGATGTTACTCAACTAAAAAAAAAAAGAAAAATGAAAATTGAATGGGTTTTGTAGAGTGGAATAAAGACAAAATGTAAGGCACATTATCTTTTTTGTTTTTCACCTTTCAAAACATTCTAATTATAGTAGTTTTGACCCATTCTGCATCTGAATGGCTCACATGCTCTCTGATAAATGAATCTAGTGATAATCTCACAAACGGTCTGTGGGAGATAGTGAATATGCTGCTCAATGTGTTTGAGCTTGTGGTGTGCCCTGCAGTGTGTAGATATGCACTAGAAAGGGAATAGCAACATTTTTCATTGTTTTTCATCAGCTGGTCCACTCTGCTGTGAGCCAGCCCAGTAGAGCCAAGGGGCACAAAATCTATCCACAAAACTTCCAAATGCTCCGTCTGAAACCTGTTATTATTCACATCATTTGCTAACATTGCAGCGTGGCATTGGCCCTGAATCTCAATGCAATCACGTATTTTGTTCAGAGAGAGGCAGGGTTTGTGTTGCAAAAGACATAATGTTTGAGATAAAGACTCATGTTTGTGTTGCAGGGCAGCGAGGGACCGACAGGTAGACCCGGACCACCTGGACCTCCTGTAAGTTCTGATGCTGATTGCAAGAGAGCTGGATGACATTATGAGAGATTTAACTGATATTAAAAACACGTATGATCTGAGCATTTAACGCACAAGATACATTTAATTTGAAATGTGATGCTAGAAAGAGACAGATCTAAAAATTTTGATTAGCAATCTTTATGGATTCCCAACATAGTTAATTATGTTCAATCGCAAATGAGGGAGAGGTTCAAACTCTAATATTGTGTTCGACAGCACATGTGACCATCTTGTCAGCAAACTTAAAATTCTCTGTTCTCAGTTTTGATCAAATCAAAAATATAATATAGCTGCAAGCAGCGATACCGACAGATATAATCCGACACAATAATCAGCACCATGAGCAGCAAAAGAAGCTTTGAGACATGTTTTTGGTTACAGTCCGATGGACAGTGTATGAGGATATCAATCATAAAAAAACATCCTGAAACTGCTCAGTATCTGGTAGTATCTGGGCATGATGGTTATCATGCAGGAAAGCATTCAAGAGTTATTAGCCAAATTAGCCATTTTTCTATCTCCTGATCAAAAGTGGGCAGTGGACCAATGGTTATGACACGTACCAAGATTTGTCACAATCCCTCACAGCGTTGCGGAGATACAGCCTCAAGTTCAAGTTCTTCGTCGAATTCGTTGATCCGCCATTTGAAAACAGTATGTATTGTTAAAATTCTGTGAATAAGTTTTTGTTGAGAGTGCCTCTAGATGATGCAGGCCAATTTTTGTGCAAATCAGACAGTCTAGGAGGAGTTCGAAAAAGTAGGTTATCAAAACATTTAAAAATGGTGGACAGGAAGATTGGTCGATCATGACATAATTGGTATCATTGTTCTCGGCATGAACCACGGAATCTATCAAGACCAGTCTCATGACAGTAGGCAAAAGGAGTCAATAGCTATTCAAATTTTTAGAAATAGTATTAGAATTTTTGACCGCAAAGTGGCGAGTCCCTTCAGATCGTTTCGGAATGATACGCCAAGTCATTCGTAAAACACAGCATTTTATAACTAAATAAAAAATTGCCGAGATCCAAAATGCCCGATATAGGAATTTTTCATCGCTATACCCCACTGAATCTAATGAGACCAATTTGCTGATTTTATGACAAACTGTTCAGAAGCAAAAATTAGCTTTTCATATCTCGTGACCACTAGGTGGAACTGTTCTGAAACTGAGCAGTCACCCTCAAGTCATGGTGCCTATGACAAATAATATGTTTGGTATGAATATGCTACAGCTTTACGGAGATACACCCTCACGTCCATTTTGGTGTGCTCTTCGTCGAAATTGTTGAAGCACCATTCAAAAACAGTACGGTTTATAAAAATTCTGTGAAAGTCTTTTTGTCGTGAGTGCCTCTAGATGATGCAGGCCAATTTTCGTGCAAATCAGACAAACTGCATATGACGAGATTGAAAAAGCATCGATTAATGCTATGAAGGTATTCTTCATTGTTAGTTAATTGTATCTAATGTTTTTAACTAATGTTATCAAATGAAACCGCATTGTAAAGTGTTGCCATACATTTATAAAAATCAGGGTACATTTTATTTTGCAGTTATTCCAAGAACTTACAAATGAATAATTTAAATTAATTTGTTTTTATGTGTACAATTTGTTATTGTTAAAACAAAGAAACACAACATTACCATGACACACAATATTAGAAATCCACACTAGTACACATACACTGAAAAAATATTTAGAGGGGAAGTAAATATAGCAGAAAAGATGTTGTACTTTTTACTAGAATAAATTTGTAAAAGTTAGTAAATAAATCAATATTGAACTAACAAATATTAAGCAAATTCTACATCTGTACTCAGTTCAATCATGGAATAAGTAAAATCTTCAACTTATAAGTAAATATTACTTAATAGTGTTTGTTATATTTACAAAGATATGCACTGAAGATGTTAAAGATGTTCCCAGCATGCACCGGTGTTTGAATATATAATGAGTTAGCATGATCTCACTGTTGTCCTGTCTAATAATAATGTTCCTGTTGTTGATTTTGTTGTCACATTTAGAAAATTGTTGTTTTATGATATCTGGTGTTTGTTTCTGCTTAAACTTACCAGTTTTTGCTCAAATTGTATCCATTAATTGTTCCTTTCATTGTGTGTTTTTTTGGGTGTTGAGGTCTGTGTGTGCAGCTTTCCCTACGTTTTATTAAGATTATGTGCACTCAGACATATTGGGCTATTTGAAATATGTCTTAAAAGTGTATAGCATTGAATGATAATTACGTACACTAGTGGCCAAAAGTTTGGAATAATGTAGAGATTATGCTCTTATGATAACTTTTATTCACCAAAGTGGCATTCAACTGATCACAATGTATTGTCAGGACATAAATAGTAGATGTAAGACATCACCTGTCTAAAAATGTAGAACTTCTTAAACTACTTCAAAGAGTTAGAAATCCTGGGGTGGCTGTGGCTCAGGTGGTAGAGCGGGTCGCTGCCAGTCGCAGGGTTGGTGGTTTGATTCCCGGCCCACACGAGTGAAGTGCACATGCTGAAGTTTCCTTGGGCAAGACACTGAACCCCAAGTTGCTCACAATGGCAGGCTAGTGCTTTGTGTGAATGTGAATGTGTGTGTGAATGGGTGATTGGGTAACCTCTAAGGTTAAAAAAATGTGCTATAAGTGCAGACCATTTACCATTAATTATTGTTCTTTTTAGGAGGGCAATGGAATGAGCAGTCTCTTTAAGCTTCAGGTAGTGTATTTCAAATGATGTGAAACTACAATACATTCAATAAATCACTTTAATCAAATAGGTCATATTGCTCATATTATACGATACTATAGTGATTATTATGAATCTTGCAGAATGGAGGGACTAATGCAGGTCAACCTGGGCCATCTGGGCCACCTGGACCGTCGGTATGTGTCTTATTTTTTACTTGATGTTCCACATAAAAGAAAACAAATCTTTTGCAATTTTGGTGATGCTACTGTGGCAAGTTCGACACGACATTCTCAGTTAAAATACATTGATTTTGCTACATTTTCACATCTCATCCTAAATGTTACAGCGTTTTTCAACACCAAAAACCCTAATTTATATAATTACGTCGAAGGCATAGTTATGAACAGCAGTATTGAATGAAATAGTTTGCTACAAATAATATGTAAAATACCACACACGTACTTTGCAGGGACTCGAATCGATCAGTAAGCAGTTGTTTTACAGAACTAACCATTTCAATTAAATGAACTGCACTGTTGTATTGTATATATTGTAGGTATAATAGCTTTTCTGCCCTAGCAGATATAGACGATTAGCTTATCAATGCACCGACACGCAGACTTATCTGCTCTGTGTGTTATGTGCTCTTCCGTTCCATGAAGGACTAAGACCTAAGTCTATTCCCTCCTGGGCCTTTGTTACAAGACCGCCCAGAACTCTGAAAGATACGATACCCTTATCAGTATGCCTGAAAGAGGACACACTCCAATCTCCCTTCTCACTGCAAGCACAAGGACCCGCTTGAAAATCCCCCAGGGAGCTTGCTTTGGATTATCCACGGCTGAACCTGCTCTAAGTGGAACATGACACCTGCTGTTGACGGGCCACAGCCTGCACTTTAACCAAACAGAGCCAGCACCCAGCCAAAGCACACTTAAACTTCATTTGAGCAATCAAATCTCGTAGTTAGGAGAGTTCACTATTTGCAAGCCATGCACCTCACAAAAAGTGCCTGACTCGAAAAATGTTCACTGTTTATTCTAAGATTGATCAGAGATTATTTAGTAGAGATGGGCCACATCTATTAAAATTAATTTGAGAAATTGGAACACCCAACCAAGGAGCTCCGAATGCCCAATGTCAATGGATGTAGAAAGGAGGTCCTGCCGTACACATAAAAGAGCCAATCGTCTTTTAGACAAAGACATCACCTGTCAATTAATTTGAGAACGTGCATGCACATTAGCCATACAAGCCGTGAAAATTAAATTTTTTAGCGTAATATGAGGTAAAGAATTACAATTTATGATTCCAGTATTGTACAATTTTATTGCCGATTTGAAATATGTACTTTGATCGTAATCTTGACCAACCATTTGTGAGATTGTGGTCTTTCCCTTTTTAAGTAGATAGAAGCCACACTGTCATGACTGAAAAAAAGACTCCCAAGAGCGTTCCAAAGATGGCCGTCAGCTGACTGACTTCCTAAGACTTTGTAAAATTTGTAACATTTATATCAAAAGACATTGATTATGTATTGAAACAGTTGATCATTCTATAGACATAGTCTGTCAAGATGAATTACATTTTATCGCCTTAAGGGAGACTGATGGTGTGAAACTTGTGTTTCAACAGGTTAAATGTCTAGATAGGCAGCTTTTTGGAACAGAGCTTGAGAATGCATTAAACTCTACATAAAACCCTTGTGGGTCTTTATATGACAATCACTTCATTGTGTTATTGTTTGACAACTAGTCAGCTAGATGTCATCCAGTAAATTGCACAGATTGGATTAATATTCATGAGAGCACACAAAGAGACTTTAGGTCAAATGGCATCAGTTTCATGGCAATCAGCTCTTTTTTTGTTTTTTTTCAGGGCCCCAAAGGAGATGAAGGAAAGAGGGTGAGTGGTGTCTCTGTGTGATTTGTGTTGAATGTATTGGCCTCTGACCTTCTATGGGTATTTTACAAATGAATGCTAAAATGGTCACCATTTCTTTTAAGTTCTTCACTTTTTATTATGTTTTTAATGTCTATAGTTTATTTTAATGGTCCTGACATATGTCACACCATAGGACAGTTAAAATGAGCTTTAAAGCAAAAAATTGCGATTTGGCCTTGATATTCTTCATTGTAGTTTGTAATCTGTATCTACTTAAAACTAATAGGAGCAACTGTTAGAATTAACAAAATTAGAGTGTCACACTTAAGAACAATATAAATGGTACCTTAAATGATGAAGTTAAAATTGTGATTCTTTTGAATAAGTATAAGAGGCAAAAACATGGCATCTTACAGATAGTTCTTCTCAAGATCATCCTAGACTTCTTGGCTTAGGTCCCAAGTCAAAATCAGTATGTGTGCCCGAAAAATTGCCTGTCCACAAATCTGTCTTGGCAGACATTTTACTCAAGGAAAATTCAGAGACATTTTAAATAAACTAAATGTTTTCAGAACCGAACTGGTGATCCCCGGCATGGGAGTCAGACTCACTAGCAAGGAGACTAGAAAGGCCATGGCCTCAAGCCTCGATTGCTAGTGTGTCTCTTAAGTCCAGGAGAGTGAGGTTTACACACTGCACAACTATTGCATACCAGCTGGCTACTGTTACACTATGATTGCCATTTGAATAAATGGTTCCAGCAGTCTCAAACACACTGCTAGAGCTGCCCACATCTGTCTCCAGTCGATCCTCTCTCTGGTTCCATATTGGTTTGTGTGCTGTTTTTCATGGCAAACTATATGTGCCACAATTACCTCCATAATCCATCACAGTGGCGAGACCTTTTAATACAGCACTTGCTGCTGCCCGCCAATAGCGAATAAGACATGAGACGAACATAATATATGGTGCTTGTTCACAGATCCTTTAGTGCTTAGTGTACGGTTTCGGTGCGGGGGATCGGCCAATCACTTGGCGTGAATTACGAGCTGCACTGTTTGCGCAGAATATGTGAGATTTATTAATACAGCTGGCTAAATGAAAACCGAAGGATGAAAGTAAATGCTTTGTCAGGATGGTAATGCGACTGAATTAGAGCTAACGTGATGCACTTGTCACGATGGAAATAAATGCTCGCTTTTTAATTGAAATGATCAGTGACATGCCAGACAAATGGTGTTCCGTTTTTGCTGGGTCTTTAAAATTCATGTATTACCATTTCAAACATGTCCCAGAAACATCATACTCTTTCTCGCTAAATATACATGCTATAGGAGTATTTTCTTTGAGGAGCCAAATTAGGTGTGATCTAAAAAATATAAAATAAGAAAATAATCTAGAATACAAAACAATATTTTGGTGATCAAATAGTTTGTAAAGTACTCTTTTTTTTTTTTTTTTGTGTAGGCCTATTGCAACTTTTTTTGACTGAGGCTAAACATTGCTAGCATTCTGCCTAATATACTTATTTTTGTTCGGGTTTAGAAAAACATGATGTAAATGATGAGAGAATTTTCTTTTCTTTTTTCTTTCTTATATTGGAAGAACTATTTAACAGAAGGTGGCTGTTATAATTTTTGAAGGAGTGTAAAAATATATATATTAAAAATGCCAAAACTTGAATAAGCCATGATATTACTTGGTTTTAAAAAATGGTATGTTAATAGAAACATACAAAAATATTGCATTATTGGTTGATTGTTGATAGTGTGGTAAATGGTGTTTCATATGACTTAAAGGTGCACTTTTTTCCCATTAAAAAAGTTTTACTCCAAAAGAAATTGATTGTAATTTTGAAACTTATGTATAAAATCATAAGCACTCACATAAGATGAAGACTAGTCAAATCAGTAACCTTATAAAAGTCCTATGCGAAAGGACCATTTTAGAATCACATGACCAGATTAATAATGCTCACTTAATCTCAGTAACAGTCTGGTTATTGGACGCTTCACTCTTGGATTAAATGAATCATGGCTGATTGTGAATTGTGAATTTCTACAATGTCAACTGTAACAGAAAGCTATTGATTTTGAATGATGCTGCATCCACACCACTAGGTATCACTGTAAGTCCAAGATAACATGAACAAACGGTTACTTAGTACACCTTTAAAACGGATAGTTCACCCAAAAAATGTAAATGTTATCGTCATTTACTCACCCTTATTTTGTTCCAAACCTGTATGATATTTCTGTTTTTCCATACAATAAAGTGAATGGTGACTGAGGCTAACATTCTGCCTAACATCTCCTTTTGTGTTCCATGAAGAAGAAACAAAATGAGTAAAGGGTAAATGAGTAAGGGTGAGTAAATTATGGCTAAATTATGATTTTCATTTCTGGGTGAAGTATCCCTTTAACCTGGAAACTGTGTTCAAATGGAACTGAAACATGAATGTACAATGGACTTAAGAAAAAAACTGCAGGGACACATTTCAAAAGTCCACCACACGCCATTAACACACACACAAACACACACACACATACAGACAGACTTCACGCATGAAGATGTCCATGGTGAGCTGGAATGTGTTTCCTTTATTCCAGGGTGAGCCGGGACTGATGGGATTACCAGGACTAGAGGGGCTGCCAGGTGCTAAGGTAAGCATGTTTGAATGAGTCGTGTCACTGGACATTTTCTCACCCTGTCTGACGGTCCCAGATTACACAGAGCTTTTAACAGCTCAAACAGACATGCCTCTCCGTACCTACACGATTTGACATGACATTGCTCTTTCCATGAGACTTTCACTGATTGTGTATGTGTGTGTGGATGACTAACTGAGAGATGGAGGGTAGTTGGAAAGCTCAGACGCCACAATGCAGGATCTCTTTAGTTTCAGGGGTCGCACTCTTTAAAATATTAAAGCTGATGTGCATTAAAAATCTTTCATGTATCCCAGCTTAATATGGAGAGTATAAAGTAAGCCATTTATAGGTTGATTTCACCTAAAAGTGTAACACTGTGGAATGTGCCTGTGTGATGTGCGGTATGTCCAAAATTATATATCATGGTATGAGTAATTGTAATAAGGCAATATATAATTATTTTAGCTGGAATTTCAACCAATTTCAACCCATGGTCTCATTTTATTTTTTTGGATGAAGACCAAAAAAAGTCTGTTCAGTGGGTCACTTCTAATCATCACGATCAACAAGGTTCAACCCGCTGAACAGACTGAATATCTGTCCCTCACAGCCTTGTTTTCAATAAAAAAAAAAGCTGCTACCCTGACTAAGGTCTTTATGTCTGAGTTTTAAATCACCCCATGCATAGACCGCGATATAAACATTATAGCGAAATCTCTACTGTACCATAAAAAGGCAGCTTTACTGTCACACCGCCCAACCATAGCTTCATTACATTTTGCCCACAAAACCATGCCAACCCACCCAACTGCATTCTGCGCTGTTGCATGGAGCCTCACAGTTTCCTCCTCGGAGTGGCATCAAACTCTTCCCAGAGAGGACTTGTCAAGGTTGTAGTTGCACGAGGCTGCCTGATCTCAAGCTGTTTATTTTCATGCTGTGCCCCAAAACTTAAAAGCAGCTCATTAATTTGTAATGCCAGCAGAGCGCATATGAAACAAAGAGTGCAGGTCTTAACACTCCCTCATGCACAGATACTCAAAAACTGATTTTGGAAGACTTGTCATGCACAGTTGGTTTAGAGAACAGAAAGGAAAGCAATCATTCGGTTTTGTGCACTGACGTGTTCTCAGTCATTGTGGAATGAAAATTCTTGTCTTACATGTGTGTTTGTGTGTTGTAAGGGGGATCCTGGCCTTCCTGGTCCACCTGGAATCGCTGGACCCATTGTAAGTTGTTTTCATGAAATGATTCTACTACATGTTAATCTGTTATTTAAGTGAATAGTTCCAAAATAATAGATCTCCTCTTTTTAACTTTGTTGTGTTGGATAACCATATATAATGCAGCAGTTCTATAAAATATTTTTTTTGCATTCAGGCTGTGAAAGTTTATTAGTCCATCTTAAAGAAAAAGGTTTCATACTGAGCATTACTTTTTAGATAAAAGAGACATTGTAGTTGTTCCTTGCTGTACTTGCTGGTTTAAATGGACACCAGTTTTGTGCTCTAACTCTTTTTCTCTCGTTCTTGTTGCTGTGGTGGATAGGGAAAGCCTAGTCCGCGTGGTGAGCCAGGGATCCCTGGAGAGCCGGTGAGATTTGCTTTGTTGCTTGTTAGCAGCTGTCAGTCATGCAGCAGGTTTATGGCACAGGGATGATGCGCGACTGATAATGTCCTATTTTCTTACTGTTTCTCACCTCACAGGGAGAGCGGGGACCTCTGGGAGAGACTGGCTTCCCTGGACCTGAAGGGCCTCCTGGGGCCCCTGTAAGCAATCCTACACTACACCTGCCTATAATCTACAGAATATTCTACACCTGTCTAAAATCAACGGCATACGCTCCACTTGCCTGTAATCTACACCCCTACTGTATGTCCCATAACATTATTTCCCTTTAGTTTCTGTCCTTTGTTCTTAGTGTTATGATCTTATAACAGATTGATCCAGTTTTGATCCAGGTTTGAATCGCAGACCCGATTTAATTAACTGATTAATGTGGTGAAATTCTGTGGATTCAGATTGCCAACATAAACAGAGTTTGTGTGGTCAGAGTTTCTTCTTCTACATTTCTTGAGTTCTACTTAAAGATTTTTAGTGTGGCCAGTAGTTGTATTTATAGCTTTAGTTGTTACTAATGAAGGATCCCAGTGTCAGGAATAAGAAAGTCTCAGGACCCAAATGCAGAGTTAAAATAAATTAATTTATTAAGTCAGAAAAAAAAGGGCAAAAATCAAACCAAAACTTCTCCCAAGGGGGAAAACAGACTTTCTGGGGAAGAAAGTAAACAGGGCAGAGGACCGACTGGGCTGAACATAAACAAGGTAGGGGAATAGGACCAACAAGGAATGTGACCAAAAACACATACAGGACCAATTAGATCACAAGAAGAACTGGCACTGGAGAGCACATATGAAGAGAGAAAAGGGGACAGGTGAGGCAAATTAACTAATAATAAGCAAACAAGGAGATGGGGTATGATGTAAGATAGAGAGACACGCTGCGATACAGAAACAAAACACAAAACAACAAAACACCTGAATGACATGAACGCACATCGCCAAGACAATAAGGCATTATACGCCCGTGCCAACTGACAAACAAGATGCATAGCAATGTCAAAGCAATGCCACACATTCTCACACTAAACAAAACCTGAGCGTACATCATGAGGCAAACAACAGGCAACAAAAACAAGACAGGGCAAAAGTTCGACCACACACACACACACACACACACACACACACACTCAACACCTTAGACTGAAGTGACCGAACCTCAACACAACATGAAGACAGCTCACAACCCAGATGTGCAATGCGAGGCACACCAGTGTTCGTGAGAGACAAACTATTGACGCAAGAGCATGCTGCCAAGATAACATAAGCGCGATGCACCCACATCAATAATAGACAGAAATGGAGCATGAGTATCCATATCCTGACCGAAACCGAACTAGACAGGAGGTCAGGATCCAGACACCATGCTCCCGACATGAAACAAGATGGACTGAAGAGCGAACGGCAGGGAATACAACCGAAACCGTGCGTTCACACAAAGACAGACAATGAAACACAAGACAGACATGGGACAATGATGCCACAGTCCTGTCAGACAAACCCAAGACTGACAGAGGGACAGGACCCAGAGTGGTGATGTTAAAAAGTCCATTGAAAACAATGATCAGAGATATAACTTTGAACTGGATGCGTGCCATATACAGGTACTGCACATTTTTAGTAGTCTCACCATGGACCTTTTCCACATTTCCAGTTTTGGAGCACAGACATTTCTAAGTGGGAGGTAGCTGGCAGACCAAAGCAAATGTTAATGTTGGACTCCCATATGCTCCAATAGCAAAAGGAGAAGTCCACTACTATATTTCCACAACTTTTTAAAAAAGAGGACAAGGTAGTGTGAGATGGGTTACGGCATTCGGAAGTGAGATAGATTGCAAATTTGTCCCTCCCTCAGTATCTGTATTTAAAAGCCTCATCACAGTATTTCTGGTTTTGTTTTGATTTAATGCCAGGGTAATGTAACACGAAGAGCATTGATGTAAATGTATGTTAAATAACTTAAAAATATTAAAGTAAACAACATTTCTCAGATTTACCCTGCTAAATTAAGGCAAATGTGTGTCATCCCAGTGTGTTGAAGGCTCCATTCTTCAGTGATCTATGTATCTACAAATCATTTTCTGTGAAGCACAGCGATTTTGGCTATTTCTGCTGTAATATCTCACTTCACAGTACAGAGCAATCTTCTATTTTCTTCTGGAAACTGTGCTGTTGAGCTGATTTGTGCTGTGGCAATGAGTGCAGTCACTGGGGTAAACGTTTCATTGGGTGTCTTAGTGAAGGAGTACAGGCCTCATATAATTGTTTCGTTACTCTTACAGCAATATTGCCTTCAGCACCTTTGTTGAGTACAGAAAATTCCCCTGAGAGTTCACTGTGAAACTTCCAGGTTGTGTTTTATAATTTAATTCTAGTTTATCTGACTCTGGTTGTTCACACTTAACCTTGTATAATAATGTGTACTAACCTATGATGATGAGACTTGATTACCAATGAGAGGTAAAGTCAATAAGAGTTTTTTATGTAATGTGACGATTTTCTATAAAAAATTGGATATTCATTGATTTGAACCATCAGGAAATGATTGGTTCATGAAAAGTGGTCTCTGTATAGCAAGTGGTCGTAGGGGAGGGGCTGAAAAATAAGTGTGCTTGGTGACATCAGCCAAGAAGGAAAGTCGTTTCGGAGGGATCTAGTTATTACATGGTGATGGAATATTTATTTATCTTTGGAATAACCTGCATCCTGATGAATCGTTAAGGGAAAAAAAAAAAAAACAGGAACATGTATTAAAGAAATAGTTCACCCAAAAATGAAAGTTTTTTCAAAATGTACTGTTATTTGTCTGATAAAAATTATTCAAGTTCTCATTTGAACGCAGGGGCCATCTGAATGAACTTTTCATATAGTTTGCACGAGATGTCAATAGTTTCATTGATAATGATCTTAAATTTCGGGTTGTTTCTCAACAAATCTCAACATGTTATTGTATGTCTTCAGAAGACTTGGAATATGATGCAACAGACCTTTTTTTTTAGCTTTGAATTGAGGCATTTTATCTCATGACTTGGTTTCATTTAATTTTTTCCTTTTTGAAACATTTAAAGTTTCAAAAGATGTTTTCTAATAGCAATTTGAAACATTAGTGCTCATCGGGACATCTAATTAAGTACAGAGATTGTAAACGATACAAAGCTGCTCTGGTTACAAAGATTGATGGCAATGTTCTGTCTCCTCTACAGGGAAGGCCAGGGAAAGATGGAATTCCGGGCTATGAGGTAAGTGTGTTTATGCATATGAAGATTAAAGATTTTGGCTTTAGTTAAATGTGTCTAAAATAATTTTGTCGATGAGTTGTGCTTTGCTTGTGCTTTGCTGGGAAGTCTGTGGAAATATAATAGCTGACAAAGGCTTGTGTCTGTGCTGGTCTACATTTATCTTTGTCTCATTCGTTTTCTTTCTTTACTAGACAAATAAAAGCCTAACACCAGTCATTAGTCTTGTAAAGTTTTCAATAATAAGACTGCTTACTCACTTCTAATGCTCTTCAGTGTGGATAAAATGCTTGCTGCGGGCCATAAATTCATGAATAATGCATGTTATCACAAAATAAATGTCCCCTATAAATAAGGTTTGTAGTTTCGAATGTCTCATCACGTAACAAAAAAGGTTTTGTTCTCTGAGGCCTTGTCACAACAAAAAGCAGATCTATGGCAGAACTGTGTGACAAATCACACCTCTGAACTTTACTGAAGCAAGCAGACACATAAGAGCACCGCCAACTCACACACACACACACACACACACACACACACACACACACACACACACACACACACACACACAAATATACGCTTCTGTCAAACACAGTAAATACATCATAAGCTTATGTCTGCAGATCTTAAGAGATAGTTCACCCAAAAATGAAGATTCTGTCATCATTTACACAATCATCGTGTCATGATTGTTTCAATCCTGTTTGTCTTTCTTCTGACGTTAGGCAAAACGTTTGCAGTTAAACACTTTTTAAAGGTATAGTTCAATGTTAAAATTTACTTACTTTGTAAGTAAAACATTCATAGGGGAATTTAAAAAAAAAAAATAAAAATTCAAATCTGTTCCGAAACAGCGTGACAGCCTATGTTGGCACAGCCAATGGCACGAGCTTGTGGTGGGGCTGATTTTAAGCTGACCAATGGAAGACTGGGTGTGTAATGGAATATTGTTTGAAAACAGTTACTGGTGGTGCTTGCGAATCATCTGCTCATATTTACGTTTCTTAGCATTCCAACTTTTTTGTATTGTGAATGAAAAAACAGATGATAGACTTCCATTGCAAAAAGGTCCGACACATATCTTAGATACTTGGGGGTAGCTTAATGGGTCTGTAAGTAAACATTATTATGCCCTAGCAACCACACACAATACCACAGCAACCCTCTCCAGCAATAAGTCGGCACCAGAAAATCAAAGAGACAACTCACATTTTCTTCTGAAAATGTACTGTACCTACAGTATCTAGGTGTTATTCCAATTCTGTTTGAAGCTAGTGGCACAGAAATTACACTGTACACCTTAAATGTACAGTGTAATTGGAATGACAATGTCACAGGTAAAATGGGTGCACATCAACTGGAGGAAGTTCAAATGGTGGGAAACTACCTTATTTTCACCTCACATCACTATTCTCTCAAATGGCATGGCTGTGTTGTTTGCTGGGTGTTGGACCACTCGTTGAGATTTCTCCATTTTATTCTCACTTTTCCCCCCTACTTCCGTCAGCTATGTCCGTCTTTCTCTTTTGGAGGTACAACAGTGCCATCTAGCAGGAAAGACATTTCTGGATCTTCCCTCTTCTGTACTTCTCCGTCTCTTTTATAGCAGGGGCTGTGGGAAACACAATTCAGTGCACACGGTGATGACTTTAAGCTCTCCTCATCAGTAGTCTGGGAATAGAGAAGAGAGGGGAGGAGAGAGAGTGTGTTAGACATTGACGAGGGTGTGGAAGAAAGCAGATGGGCGAGGATGCTTTCTCAAAGTGCCGCCCGCTTTGGAAACACAGGCTAGATTGCATTTCTTTTTTGCTCGGCTGCTGTAATCCAGCAGGAGGATTTGATACAGAGATGTTCCCCGAGGAGCTCGTGGGATCCGTGATGCGAGAGTGAAGAAGAGATAGATAGGAGGAGAGTGAGAAAGGGAGGGGGGAGAAATGCCTGAGTGGTTTTGGAGCACATTGAAAGGTGTTGCTCTGCAGAACTCTCTCAAAGGAGATGGAGAGAGAGAGAGAGAGAGAGAGAGAGAGAGAGAGAGAGAGAGAGAGAAGTAACAGAATGAGAAGTTCAGAGGCTCTCAGCTTTGATGAGTTTAGGTAAAAATGGTCATTTAGTAATCCTCTGAGCTCTGCTTTCACTGATATTCTCTGCAGAATAACTAAAGATAAAAGTTGGACCATAAAAGCAGCAAAATAATTTCATTTCTCAAATGCAGTTTGGGAGTAGTCAATGAAAAACAGTGCGGTGTAGCTATGTGTGTGCGTGTGTGAGTGTGCACGTGCATGTGTGTATGTGTGTGTGTGTCTGTGTGTGTGTCAGGTTTTGCCTTCATTGTGGATGACCATGACCCCTACGAGGAATGTTTTTTTTTTTGTTAGTTGCTTTTACTCAACCAATCATGGTACAATCACTTTAATACATGGCCTTTTATGACTTTTTGCTTTTATAAAATGAATGCAACAGCAGTTTTATAAAAGGAACCAATACTTAATAGCTACATTTATGAATAATTATAATAATCAGAATAAACTATTATTCAGCCAAGTAATATAGTGCATTAGCAGGCCTGTAGGCCTTTTTTTCTGCAGTTGCAAAGCTTCGTAACAATTTAAACTAAATAATTTAAACGAAAAAAAATAAAAAACACTTTTCAATATGGTTTAATTTGATAGCATTATAAAATGCATTAGGTATCCTGAACTAAAATGTATTAATTTTGTTTCAAGTTAATTTATGAAAATACAGTTGTTAATTGTTGGTTCATGTTAGTTCATAATGCATTACCTAATGTTAATTAAAAAAATGTAGTACTATAGAGCACGTTGAAATGAACATTAACCTAGATTAAAATGTGCTATAAAATTATTGTTCATTGTTAAATAATATTAACAAATACTGCCTTATTGTAAAGTGTTACCAAAATGTCATAATGAAAATGTAAAAAAATAAATGCAATAAGTCTTTTAAGGGTTAGGTTTAGGGGTAGGAAATCGAACTAGTAGAACAAGTAGAAAATGGCATGGCACTATGGCAAGGTTGTGGTTCTATTAGGGACACACAAGTGATAAAATGTGTACAATACGTGCACTGTAATCTGCTTTGGATAAAGCATCTGCAAAATGCATAAATGTAAATGTGAAATCTCATTAGCTCTATACAAATCCAGTGGAAGTAAATGGCAAGTCTCTACTATAATGGAAATACTAACATCTATGTGTGTTTGTGGTGAGACCCAGTGCTAGCCAAAATAAAAGAGAGGATTTGGAGTGTCAGTGGTGTGGATGAGGCTTTTAGCTCAAGGGTCAATCTCATTCCTAACCTTTAATTATTTGTCTCGGCTCTTGCTGTGACACCTATACCTTTGTGCTTTTTCTTCACTTCTTACATTTTTCTCTGTCTGTTTTTACAGGGAGCCACAGGCAGACCTGGGGACAGAGGTACCAAAGGAGAACGAGTAAGACTGTGATTTCATTTTGATGGAAAATCACTTTTCAGTTCATTTCAGTTAATTTATTCAAAAATACACAACTTCTGTGACAATGAAAATGATTATTAATATTATATATAATATTATATTAATATTAATTTTGATAGTTTTGCTGAATTAAGTAAAAAATGTCTAGGTGATAAATAACCAGAGATTGTAATGAAGAAAAAAAAGGCTTAAATACTTGAATAAAAACGTTAAGTAGTTTGACAGTTTGATTAAAAGAATAAAAAGCATAATGGTATGTCCTCAGGAAGTGGGGTGGGGGGGTTGAGACCATCAATCCATGCATCTTATCACGTGGCTTGTTGAGCATGTTACCCAGGAGACCTAGTGCGTGTGGAGGCTACACGCTATTCTCCATGGCAACTCACCACATGCCCCAGCAAGAGCGAACCACATTATAGCGACCACGAGGAGGTTAATCTAATGTGACTCTACCCACCCTAGCAACCAGGCCAGTTGGTTGCTTAGGAAGCCTGACTGAAATCACTCAGCATGCCCTGGATTCGAACTTGCGACTCTAGGTGTGGTTTTCAGCATCTTTACTTGCTGAGCTACCCAGGCCCCCTGTCCCTAGGAAAACTTAATGATATTCATGTGTCATGGTGCTATCTCTCTGTCAGTCTGGGATTTGGTCTGACAGGACCGTGGCATTATTCGCCATGACTGTCTTTATGTGAGCACGCGGTCTCTGTTTTATTCTCTGCCGCACGCTCTTCTGTCTGTTGTGTTTCATGTCTGTAGTATGTTGTCTGGTTGCTGACTTCCTGTCTAGTTTGGTTCTGGTCTGTGTCGGGACACGGACATTCATATACTCACGCGTCCCGGGCGCACGTTACACTCGCTTTGTGTTGTGCGCCCGGGTCGCAAGCTGTCTTCATGTTTGTGCTTATGTTCGGTCACTTCGGTAAGGTGTCGGGTGTGTGTGTGGCCAGACTCTCACATGAGTGTCTTCTTATGAGAACACACAGCTTTTTTATTGCTTCTGTATCGCCGCATGCTTCTCTGTCTTACGTCACACCCCGCCTCCTTGTTTGCTCATTGTTTCATTCGTCTCACCTGCCCTGAATTAACCCGCTTGATATCTCTCCCTATTTTAGTTTCCTCTTGTTTGCTATCCAGTGACAGTTCGTCTTGTTATCTTGTGTTCTAGTCAGTCCTGTGTATGTTCTTCCGCGTTCCAGTCATCCCGTTCACCTTCCTGGTTCCAGTGTGGTCTGCTTGGTCCTGTTCCTCATTTTCCCTCTGCCCAATTCCCTGGATTACATTTGTCTCCTGGGTTGTTTATGTTCTCCCCAAAACTCCTGACATCATGATTTAAACATTTATAATATTTGTTTTAACTTTTTACCTTGAAAAATGTGTTTTCAAACCAGAGTACGCTCACATGTATTCAAGGTGTAAGGAAATTATTTTATTGCTTGATCATTTCACCACTTGTCAATAAGTAAGTCAATACTAAGTCAATAAGAAATAGTATTAATCTTTTTAAAAGAAAAACATATTAAACCAGCATGAATAGAAAGATTGCAAAGACCTTGGCACATGCCTATCATCTTGGAAATGTGTATTTGTCATTGAACCATAGACATTTGCCAGAAATTATGATCAACATCAAGTCCATAATGCTCCTCATTTTAACAAACAAAAGTCACATTCCACAGTATTTTATATGTACTGTATGTTCAAGGAAAAGATGTCACAGCTTGTTGTTTCTCATTTGTAATTAATGTAAACGTAAATACACTTTTTCCAGTGTAATGGCTACATGGTTAGCTTTTATAATCACATCACACCCCTCATTTAACACTTCTCCTCCAGTGTCAACAATCAAAATAAAACATACTTTAAATATTCAAATGTATTACTCTATTAAGGACCACAAATCATCATGTTGCAGATTCAAGCAGTAGTTTTGATTATTCCCATGGTGAATTGTGTGTAATATAGCCCAGGGCTGTTATCAGTTATGGTGGAGGAGGCAGCTCTCAATAGCTAGCTTGTATACCTTGTGTTGTGATATTATTTATATTCTGCTTTTGCCTCTATAGGGAGATCTGGGGATTACAGGAGAAAGAGGAGTCCAGGGAGAGAGAGGGAGACCTGGAGATAAAGGGCCTGTTGGTCCACAGGGATCCCCCGGAGAGAAAGGAGAACCAGGACCACCTGGGTCTTTAACGTCACCAGGGACAGTGAATCTGTTGGTATGAACAACTGTTATGAATGTTACAGAGTAGTATCTACAAAATCAGTTTTGAAAGGCTTCTTAGTAAATGCTAACACTTAGGTAAAAGTTGATCATCTAATACAGTTTACAACTTGAATTATCACCCGTCTTGAGTGATTTGATCACAAGTGGTCATCCTGGATAGATTGCTTTTTACACTTATTATTATGCATATTAAATGTGTCTTGAGGGGAGGGTCTCTAATTTTACTTTACATCAGTGCATCACTGTATGTTAACATTGTTCAATTAATTCACGAACAACATGTAAAGCATGGGACTATGAGTTGACTAGCTTATATTTCAGTCTTTAAAGTGCATGGAAGTGAAAGAGAACGATTTGTTTGCTTAAAAGATGCACTTACAACTGAAACACCTAGTTGGTGGCCATCTTTGCAGAGAAAATCTGTTGGTTTGGGAGAGTGATTTGAGATAAGAATGAACTTTAAAAAAGGAGAGTAAGAGAAATAAAGTGTTTAGTAGTTTATTTTTAAAGGAGATTGTGAGAAGAAACGATTTCAAACAACTCCAGTTGGCTTTTATGAGTGCTACGTCTCCCATTGGATTAATGTTGACCTTGAGTGAACGGCGAGCCAGCAGATTCACTTGATATCAGAAAACATTATCACCCTGTGCAATTCAGCTTTTCATCCAGATTGCAACATGATTTTGACAGATACGGATAAACATGCTCTTTTGGATCAGAAGTAAAACTACAGATGTAGTGAGTATTTTTTATTTTGTTCCACTGGACTTTAAAGGACTATGATTTTTATACAAAATCAAGGATTATTTGTTGTTCTTTTTTTCTGTCCATTTCTAAAAGACCTCTTTGAACATTGGGGTGAGGGGTATTTTTCCATAATTGACCCCATATATATTTGATTCCATATTTTAAAAATATTCAACAAATTAATGTTTACCAATTTTAGTTTTTCTATTATATTCTGGTACTAGACCAAAATGACACTTACCACCACGTCTCGTCAAAAATCAAGTATGGCGCTACTGTGAATAAGATTTATTATCAAAATGTAAATATCATTATTATTATTATTGTTTACATGTTACTGTGGAAATGAAAATGTATGTGCTAATCAATATTATGCCACAAATGCTGTCAATTGAGCTTAACTTGAACCCGGAACATTCCTTTGAGTGCACATTATCTGTGGCAACACCTGCGATAAAAAGGCTATTCAGGACTGGTAACATCTGTACGTAATGTAAATGTTGGAGGGGTCGAGGAGGCTGATCGTACCACCTTTAGTGAGCCGCTAGCACCCCCCCTTTACATGGCGCCCTATGCATTGCATACCTTGCATAAATGGTTTTTGCGCCTCTGCTCACAGCGACTGCAGACTTCTGTGCAGGCAGAGCACATCTGTAACCTCAATAAAGATCCATTTGCTGACTAGCTGCCAATCTGCACCAACCTCCTGGCCCCTTGCCCAGATCCATAACTGCTGGGTCAAACCACCCTTTTCATAAGGCAACCGGCATTGATTGCCTTGTTGTGCATAACACACATGCATGAACACTCCAGAATAAATAATCAGTAGCTCTGCATCACATTAATTACATGAGTTCCCGAACCCATCAGCCTCTGAAAAGCATGGTCTGAAGCTCTGGGCTGCGGCAAGACACCCGCTGCGTTGCCTCTGTCCAACGCCTCTCACTCCCAATCGAACACACTCACAACCATGTCACTCAGGAGGGGCCATTAGGAGTGCATTGTGTTTTTGTTTGTGTGTGTTTGTGCGTAGCGGGTGTGGGAGGAAATGGTATCACCATGAGCTTGATGTAATACTCCTACATAAACCACACACACACACACACTCATGAAATCACAAATTAATACTCTTGTATGGGTAATACTATGTTTTTTATGTGAATATGAGTAATATTTGGGAGATAATTTGGCTTTACTGTTATATTTTTTAGGATTGTGTGGGTGTGTGCTGCTTCAACAGGCGGTTATGTTGTGGCTGTCACATACACTTATAAACACAGACACACAGACACTATACAGAAAGAAATTTTATAGCCCATCTTGTTTGAAAAGCTTCACTTCTCCTCCAGTCATGCAAGCTTTTGGGGCCGTTCACAAGGAACACATTTTTGTTACTGTCTGTGCTGTTTTATAATTGTTCATATATGTTGAGGAACAAAGCACATGACCACCACATTTTTAATAACTGACACCTGCATTCTGTTCCATTCGTTGTGTGGCATCTAGCTTTTTTAAACACAAGAATACATTTGTCTCTACAGCCATATAGGGTGCTTTCACATTACTCGCATCAAAGATGCCCAGCACATTGAAATCTATAGAGCAAAGCATAATGTTGCGTAGGTAGAGGCCGTTCACACAATATGCGTTCTTGTGTTGAACACAGCTAGATGGAGCTCAATGGAATGGGCAAATCACTATAACATTGGTGCTTAGAAAGCTGAATAACTTTTAAAACATAGCGCTCATGGTGCGAGATGTTGAATGATCAGGAGACGTGGTGCAATGGGCAAAGACATCCGTCTGACGCATGTGTACATAATCTAAAGTGATTAAAAACAGCCCAGATGGAATGCAGGGACACTTCCTGTTCAAGCAACCCCTTTGAGTTCACCCTGAGGCAAAGCATCGCAGAGGTCTCTGAGCTCTTGATAGAACGGCCTTGAACTGTGATAGGTTTATTTTTTTGGAGATGTTCTTCAAAATTCAGGCCTCTTGTGCAGAGCAGTGACTGTGAACGGCACGATGCTTTCAGGAGACATGGTGATTATGCAATAACGTGTCATCCATCGCTTTATCTCGAAGAACTCCACCGTTTCTCACCATGAATAAAACATAAAGCACTGCCATTTTGTTGCTGCACTTTTTTTAATCTGCAAATCATGTTGTGCTGATGTTTATTTTCTCTCTTTTCTGCCTTTGTTCTTTTTCCGCAGAGTGATACAGCTGCCTTGGAGGAAATTAAAACATTCATTCGAAATGAAGTATTGCGTGTGTTTGAAGGTACATCTGCCGCCACTGAGGCATCTTTTTTGTGGTCTCCACTGGTAGCTTTGTGGTTTTAGCTTTCAGCTCAGTGTGTATGTGTGCGAAAGGCACTTTATAAGACATTTTAAAGACATTTGTCAACATTAACAGTGTTGTAAAAGCAGTCTATACCTGAGGGCACAAAAGGACAAGATCAGTGTCTTTCAAGTGCTGTGGCTTGTGAGTGATTACCACTGAAAATCATTTCGATTCATCCTTCTGATTTTTAAAGCCAACATGTTTGTTGTAGTGCACTTACTGTTTAATGGAAGTACATGGGGAAAGACTTTACACCAGGATAAACAGTTTTTAAAGTGTAGCCACAAGACTTAAACAATATACAAAATGAAACTACACTATGAATATGAAACCTTTTTACCTTTTACCTATTTCTTCCTGATCTTACCCTTTACTTTTAACTCAATGTAGTCAGGTTGACGTAGTAATATTAAGGGAATAGTTCACCCAAAAAAGAAAATTCTCCCATCATTTACTCACCCTCATGCCATCCCAGATGTGTATGAATTTATTTCTTCTGCAGAACACAAATTAAGATTTTTAGAAGACTCTATCATCTATGTAGGTCCATGCAATGCAACTGAATGGTGGCCAGAATGTTGAGGGTCCAAATACCACATAAAGGCATCATAAGTGCTCTGCGCGTACGTCAAGCACTAAGAAGTTTAATTGAGCTTGAAATCATGAATACTTCAGAACACATTGATTAAACCACTGGAGTTGTATGGATTACTTTTATGATGATATTTATGTGATATTTGGACCCTCATTGTACTGTCCACACTTCACTTGCATTATGAGGACCTACAGAGCTGAAATATTCTTCTAAAAAATTGTATTTGTGTTCTGCGGAGGAAAAAATGTCAGACACATCTGAGATGGATTGAGGGTGAGTAAATGATGAGAGAATTTTCATTTTTGGGTGAACTATAACTTGACTTGAATAAAACTAGTTAAATTAGATGTTACTAAATTGAGAATTTTTTTAGGTTATGTGAGCAAACGTTTTTAAAGTGTTTGATTAAAAAAAAGAAAATAATGAACCTGTTTGTGCAAAGTTAAATCCAATCGTTCACCTCCTGTCATGACTATGTAAAGCCAGTTATCCCAGTAATTTTAGCATAATATGTGAAAGGGTACCAGAAAGGGAGTAAAAGAAGTCCCACTGCCAAAAAAAAGGATTTTACTGCTATAAAATACCAATTTTGTAACTTGGTATAAATAGCACTTTAACAAAAGAAAGAAAAAAACAACCTGCGCATTTCTGCTTTTAAACCCTGTGGACTACCTTGCCGCATAGACCATCCTTCTAAGTGAAATGCTGTTGACAGTTTTCACGATCAACACTGATTGCCCTTGGATTGTTTATTTGTTTTGTTTTTTTGGTGCATTCTCCATATTGCCAGCAGCATATCACCCTGCAGATCTTGCCTAGTTACCTGCTGAAGCTAAGCAGGGTTGAGCCTGGCTAGTACCTGGATGGGAGACCTCCTGGGGAAATCTATGGTTGCTGCTTGAAGAGGTATTAGGAAGGCTGTGTTGGTCCTAAAGCTCCAGTAAAGTGTTGGGGTTGCTTTACTGTGAGAACACACGTCTTTCAGATGAGACATTAAACTGATGTCCTGACTGTCTGTGGTCATTAAAAATCCCATGACAATTTTTGTGAAGAGCGTGGGCGTAATCCCTGTGTCCTGGTCAGATTTGCCCATTGGCCCTTATCCATTATGGCTTCCCAATAATTCTCTATACATAAGAATTGGCTACATCACTGTACTCTCCTCTCTAGGAGATTGAGGAGATTCCCCCAATGCTATATAAAGTGCTTTGAAAAGTGCTATATAAATGTATGGAATTATAAGAAGCAATGTTAAAACTACCGAAACGAGCGATCTAGATGGAGAACGACAACCATTTTAAGTGTTAGTTTGAGTAAAAGTTAGTTCAGGCTCAATTTGTGTAGTTGTTGGCTGTCATGTCTCAAAGTAGTTAATGATGTCAACGTAATCTATCTGCGGGACATCACTTGAAGTCATCTTCCCAATTAGGTGAGGCACTGTGAAAACACGGTCATTGAAACTCTCAAAAGTATTGGCACTATAGAGCCTCATGTTATTTAATTTGGCCATTTTTACAAATGTAATAGCCTAAACATCACATTATCTGCTAAAAATTGCAAGTGAAAACACAGTAGACTGGAAAATGAAAACGGGCATCTGTGATTAATCGTGGAACATTTTCGCATTCAGGAAAAAAGTGGGATGAGTCTAGTTATTTTCTGTGGTAATTGACATCTTTGATCGTAAATTGTTATGAACCGGAACTTTCCTTTAATGCACATAATCATGCCCATTTAGGACCCAAACATGCTATTATGACAATATTATAATATTGTATTTATTACATAGTGGTAATACCTATTGTACTCTGTGCTAAATTGATCCAGAATCATGTTTTTTTTTTCTTTTTTCTTTCAGAGAGGTTTTCAGAGAGTTACACTTTGATGCAGAAAACACCAGCAGCTATATTAGCAGCACAGGGTCGACAAGGCCCTCCGGGGCCACCAGGCAATGTTGGCTCCTCAGGACCCCCTGGAGTGCCAGGTCCTCCTGGCCCCCAAGGTAGGAGCCAAAACCATACAGACTAAAAATGTATGGACCTATTACTATGCTCCTACGGTGGTCTCAGCTAAAACAAAAGCTTGTGCAAGACAGTCATTTTTATTAATAAGACTTAAGAAAAGCTTAAACAAAACATGCGTTCCCAGTATTAAGCTATGTTTATGTGCTTGCATCTCAATAATTCCAGCTTTTTCTTCTAGTATTTTTATGATTATGTATATTTATTTGGCTTTGCTGCATCAGCTGCTCCTCAGATTGTTTCTCACTGTTGCACTGAACTGAGCAGGTTGAGATCCCATTGCTTTTATTGGGAAATTCAAGCTTTGAACTCCAAAATTCACCAGAATTTTGTGATGTCATGCTATTGTGATGTAATGAGTTCAGAAAGTGTAGGTAGAGATCTCAGTCTCTAGAGATGGATCCAATAGAATGTTGCTCAGAGGACTGGCAAGAGAATTGAGCAGGAAGGTAAGGTCTTTCCACCAAGCACCTTACTACAATGGCGGTTTATTGGAATTTGGATGGGAGGATTTCAAAGGATTCTTTCTAGTTACGTAAGAGGAGTAAGAAGGCAGATATAGCTGCATGACAAAGTGGCATATGGTGCCGAGAGCCAGGCGGGACATATGAAGATGGATCAAGAACTGACCCACACAAGCAGAATGTAATATCACCCTGGACAGACTTGTTAGAGCAAGACAGAAAAACAGAAGTGAGCAGATGGGGGGAAAAGGCTTGCAATATATCATTTCTGAATTAAGTCCTGAAAACAAAGGATAGTGGGAAAATAAGGAGATCTGCATCGTGCATCAAAGGCTGGCAAGTGTCTACTTCAGCCTTTCTTGTCAATAATGATTTGCAAGTTTTGTCCATTCTGGAGTTCCTGAGGACCTTAAACTTTTGTTGAACTATACAGTAATGCTTTTCATAATACAAGACTATTTAGTGTACTTTTGTACATTGATAATGTGTGCTTTCATTGAAATTGAACACATTCTTTGGGCTGTGCATATACAGATCTCCATATACAGATCTATATATATAGGAACCCTCCTGATAAATCAGAAATTCAGCCGTTTTAATTAATGAAATGTTGGCTTACGCCTCTATGTGAATAGAAGGAAGTTTGTGGATAATATATCCTCATTATGTCCTCGTCACCCTTCGCTGGAGACTGTCCTCCTTCGGAATCCTCAATTTCCGTGTTTCGTGCTAAAATTAATACTTTATGAAGAAAAATATCTCTGCCACCTTTGTACACATCTGAGTCACATTAATTCTTCTCGGGGTCAGTGTACTTGCGAGTTAAAAGAAATGCGAATCAGCAACGTTAACAATCATGTTGGTTTTTCTCTTGTGACCTGAAAGAGAAATTTATGCTCGAGAATGTTCACAACACTTCCACTCTAAATGCTGGAGTTTAATTTAAATAGCTTTTTCTCTTTTTCTATGTCAAATAATCTTCATGTGCCTTATCTCTTGGGTGCCATTTAGTTTTAATTATTTATTTATTTTTATTTCACATTCTGTATGTTCTTAAGCTGGTGAATTGATTTACTTTATTATGTTTTTTTGTTTTGTTTTGGGTTTTTTTTTTGTTTCATACTTTCTTAAAATGACTTGTGTACATGAACCATATATGCTGTAAATGGTTTATGCAATTTGAAAGTCATTCTGCATAATAATATCTAAAACTACTTATGCAACTGTTTTATGCAGCTCAAGTGTAATCTGTCATGCTTTTGTATAACACAATTTATTGGGGTAACATTTTATTTTTTAATCCCTTTGTAACATGATTTTTCATTCAAAGTTGTGTCCTCAGGAGACAAAATCCTTTAACATGGTTTTGTTAAAATGTATCTAATTCATTATTAAACTGTAACTAAATTATTTATTTTTTTCCTATGCTGTCTCTGCATGCCAAGAAGATACTGAATTATACTTATGATTACTGAGCTCTTATTATTTTATTATTAAAAAATAATTTTATTTCATGAAGAGTAATGTTCCAGAGTCTCAATAGGACATTTTTAAATTATTAAATTTACTGTTGGTAGATTTAAGCAAATCTGCAAATCATGTGGACATGCAAAGCCATTTGAAGATAAATTATTTGTAAATATGTGTGTATATATTTATCTGCGCTCATTTTTCATTCTCCACAAGGTTGTTTTTTTTCCCCTAGTATGAAAAAAGTATTTTAAATGTAAAATCTTGGCAAGAGGAACATTAGATGTATTTATGTTGCTGTAGGATGCATTTCGCAAGTATTGTATTGCAGCGCCCCCTGTCGCAGTTCTTTTGAACTGTACAGTAAGAACTCCCCCTCTAGCAGGGGGTCGTAATGCAGTGAATGTGAGCGGCCACAGGAAGCAAGGAAATGATGCCGCAGGTAGAGTGCTGTTCTTCCGTGGAATGCCGTTGCATTGAATGAATGCGTCTGAAGGTGCTGGATACAGTACATGTTAGTTATTGTGTAGTTAATTTAGTGTGTGCTTGTTTGAGTTGCTCATGTAAATTAGCACTTTGATTAGAGCAATTTTTACGGCGACGTTTTGCATTATCTTGCCTCTCTTGTCAAAATCAGGGGTATTTTCTCTTTTAATGTACTTTATACACCACGTGTGACGTGGTCTGCCTTAAAGAAAATCCTGCATTAAAATAATAATAATAATAAACAGCCCAAGATGGTTTGCAGGTCTTACATTATCTCCCAGTCTGGCCAGACTGGTCTGTTTGCTGGTTTTAGAGGGATTTCCGGCACTTGTTATTTGGTCAGGCTGGAAGACCAACTTAAACCAGAAAACTGTTTTAGGCAGTTTTTTTTTTTTTTTCTTCTACTGGGAACATGTTACTAATGCTTGCATATTTTAAAGTTAGTGTTCAGCATGCCTTTAGGAAAATGATCTTGCGATTGTGGTCTTACTGAGTGTGTGATAACAATACTAAAAGATCAGCATCAGCTGAGTTTTTGTTTGTTAGTGTGCCTGCCTGCGATTTGTGATATGCGATCCAGCTCTGTGGTGCTTCTTAAACACTTTTTAAAGTTTCTGATCAATGGATTTGTCATTACTTTTGAAGGGCTCTGAAAACACTCTAAATTAAGAATGGTCTGAGACCAGTTTTTGGCCCTTTTTTTTAAGGCTACGCTTTCTGGAAAAGCAGCGTCTAAATTTCACATAATCTAGATCTGAATCATTTGGTTAAGTAGATCACAGTCTACTGTTATGACACCCCATCCCACTTCTCTCTACACCTACTACCCCCTGCATTGGATGGGAATATAAAACAAATATGACATTTGGTGTTTTTATTTTCCCTTTGCAGGGTATCGAGGGCAGAAAGGGGAACGGGGTCAAATGGGACTGGGCATACCAGGAGCACTAGGCCCCACTGGCCCACCAGGTACAAAACTCTCCAGCACTGAGAAGGCACATAAAGGGGTATTCCAGGTTAAAAACTACTTAAAGAAACAGTTCACCCAAAACTGAAAATTCGGTCATCATTTACATAAATTCATGCCATCCCAGATATGTATGAATTTCTTTCTCTTGCAGAACACAAATGAAGATTTTTAGAAGAATATCTCAGATCTGTAGGTCCTCACAATACAAGTGTATGGTGACCAGAACTTTACATTTCCAAAAAGCACATAAAGCCAGCATAAAAGTAAACCATACGTTTCCAGTGGTCAAATATTTAACTTCAGAAGTGATATGATAGGTGTGTGTGAGAAAAAGTTCAAAATGTAAGTCCTTTTTTTTCACTATAAATTCTCCTCCTTTACCCAGTAGGTGGCGATTTGCATTCTTCATGCATATCGCCACATACTGGGTAAGGGAGGAGAATTTACAGTAAAAACAAAAGAAGAATATGGAAGTGAAAGTGGAGACAAAGTAAAAAGGACTTAAATATGATGTTTCTCACCCACACCTATTGTATTGCTTCTGAAGACATGGATTTAACCACTGGAGTAGTATGGGTTAATTTTATGCTGCCTTTATGTGCTTTTTGGACCTTAACCTTTCTTGCCACCATTCACTTGCTTGTGAGGACCTACAGAGCTGAGATATTCCTCAAAAATCGTTATTTGTGTTCTGCAGAAGAAAGAAAGTCATAGACATCTGGGACAGCCTCAGTGTGATTAAATGATGAGAGAATTTTCATTTTTGGGTGAACTATTACTTGAAGGTTTTTAGACTGCATCTGTTGCATACCACACTAAATAATTTTGACCCATCCCTCAGTTTGATAAAACAAACTAAATGAATGTATAGTAATGCCATTATATTGGAAGTCTTTTGGGTGATCGCACAGCATTAGAAAAATACATGACTCAGTTTTAAAATTCTAGCCATAACAATTAACTATAATACAGTATGTTTTAGCATGAGACTTATGTGAGTTGCTTACTAACCTTGTCTGTTTAAAATTTGTATCCAATCTTTCAACTCCTGTCACGAACATTCAAACACACTAAACCCAGTGGCTCTCGCATGATATGTATTTTTTCCACAAAGTGCTGTTTACATGGAGCAAACTCCACCTACAGAAATTGCATTGACAATGCAAAAACAGAAGTTCATCCACCTAGAAAAGTAGTCCCAGTTCAAAAGGATTTAGATAGATTCAAACTTAATAGCTCAAATAATAAAAAATTAATCAGGTTTAACATTTCTGCTTTTAAACTTTGGAATATCTTGCCCCCTAGACTTTCATTGTAAACCCATTACTTTAATGCATGTTTAATGTATACACATTTTAGAAGCGTCTCTAAATAGTGATGCTTCGCTTATTGCTGTTACTCATACAGCTAAGAAATTGAACGAACCCATAACCCTTAGGCTTGAAACATTCTTTACACAAGTACGCAAATGCATACACGAGAACTCAGCCAATGCATTGCCAATGTGCATTCTTGCCTTACTGTAGCGGTAACAAACCTCAGTTTAAAAACATTTCAGAAAATGCAATAATGCAGTTTGACCTTTACTTAATTTCTCTACAGGTTTACCTGGAATAGGCATCCAAGGGCCCTCAGGTCCCTTAGGGCCACAAGGTCCACAGGGCAGATGTAACCCCAGTGACTGCCTCCACCCTTACCCTCATGGCAGACGGGATGGGTAGGATCTCTGACACTTTCTGATTTAACCTGACAAGATCCTGGAAACTAATCAAAGTCACATGCACAAACTTTGGACTCAGCATAAAATACTATTAAAAGCAAGTGTGGTCATTCTGATAGAAGAGATACATCCAGCTTTGATTTGTTTTTTTTTTTTCAATCTTCTTCCATTATGTGTGTGGACGTTTTCAGTCCCTCCTGATATGCAGATTGCAAACAGGACACAGTATGTTTATCTTCTGCAATGTAGGTGGCAATACAGCTAAAGTTTGTGACATCATTCAGGTTTGTCTTTTATCTCTATTACTCATATTTGTGACCAAATGCATTCTGCATTTACTCCTTTCCCATATGTTGTGAGGTTGACATATGAAAGTTGAAATCACATAGTTACAATAATCAAAACGGTTAGTTTTATCTGGTGAGATGTAATCAAGATGAATAATAATAATTGTATTTACACTTAAGCTGATGTGAAGTTGTGAATTGTGATGTCACTGTGCAATCTAGAAGTAGAAAATTATATATATGTAAATAACATGTAAATAACATAACAAAATGTTTAAAGAAGTGTACTTTCCTGCTCTGCAGAAGTGACTTTGCTCGTAAAGGGAGTCAATTATTATTGTGTTTATCACCTCACATGTACTGTCAGTACATGTATATTGGATCGCTCATTGTAATTGACTGATCCATTCAGGTTTAAGGACATTGTTAGATGAAGTGGAAGCCCAGCTGTTTCTGGGACCCTTGACACAGCATGTTATGTAATAAATTCTACATATACAGTGTATACATTGTATATATATATATATATATATATATATATATATATGTGACGAGGAAGAGGGCGTGGCCAGGCCGTGAGGGTGCATGGCCGGCACTGAGTCATCTGATCATCTGGAGAGTGAGATAAAGGGGAGCAAGAGACGCCAGTTTGGGGGAGAAAGAGAGATGCACACAGCCGCTGTGTGTCTCTCTCTCGAACTGGCATCTCTCTCTCTCCCGAACCCTCAAGGCCCGGCCCGGCCACGCCCTCCTCCTCGTCACACTATATACTGTATATACAGTATGTACTGTATATATACATACATGTGCAGTGGGATCCAAAAGTCACTAGTTCACTAATCCATTGTAAGTACATTTGTGACATTGAGCTCTGTTCAGAAGGTCAGATTTTCCACACAATATGCTCTTTGAACATCCTCAAATCATGCTTTGTTAGCAATAAGAAATTAAAATTCTGAAAATAATGTTTATGCTGATGATTGATTTATTTTTAATAATAATAATAATAATAAACCACTGAAAAATGTAAAATAGAAGTATTATCTCTAGTGGTCTTAGACTTTTGGACCCCACTGTACATAAATGAATTGTAATGGTTGACCATACACAGCTAGAAATGATACAAACAATAATTGATGATCTGGCTGTGTTGGTGTGGTGAAAGCTCAGTTTAAATTAAGCTTCAATTGTTTACAGGAAAATAAATGTTCTTCCTTTCTGACTGTTTAAACATATTCATATTGGTGTTTTATGTATATTTTGTTGTTTTTCCAAGCGTTGTGAAGTGCTGAAAAGCCTTTTATTTTGCATTTCAATATATTTACGTATCTCTGATTTATTTAGCTTTGTATGGAAAACATCCTTCCATGTTACTTGAATATTTTTTTAATAATAATGCATATTTATCTATATCATAGTGACAGTTTTTTAAAAGGTAACCCATTTAACATTGAAGGTTGTATATTTTACTTTTCACAGGCAGCAGCATGTTTTAAGACTATATATCTTAGTAATTTATTTATTTGTGTAAAATTCTTTCTTTTTTTTTTTTTTTTTTTGGGGACACTTTTTTTTGTGGGTTAATTTATGTTTATTTATTTTTCAGTTAAAAACACCCATTTTATGAATATCAAGATTAAGTGAGATTTACTGCAGGCTAATCTCACTCAGAAGGTGAATCTGAACCTTTTGACTTCACCCATGTGCCTGTTATGGAAAGATTAAGGTTTCTTATGTGGGTGTATGAGATTTTTGTGGCATTCTCCTTTTGGTGCATGTTTGTGCTCATTTATGTTTTTAATCTAAGATGTCTTTCCTGTAAAGTCTTAGTCATAGTCATCACTTTTTTCAAAGTAAACTCTTAGGGGGCATTCAGACAGAACACATTCTTGCATTAAAAAAAGCTAGAAGCAGTGCAACGAGTATAACAGGATGTAGGTATCTCGTGAAGTGTTTTTGAAAATTGAAGTTATTTTAACTTGAGTCTTTAACGGTTAAAAATGCTGAAAAAACTAGCGAGGCAATTGTCAAGGAAATCCATCTAGCGTATGTTTACCTACAAAAAGCAATTAAGAAATAGTGCAGACGGATGCATAAATATTTTCTGTGTGAACGTCTCATTCGATTTCGCCCACTTTCTATTTTAATCTTTTTTTTGTTTTGTTTTTATATGTCATGTACCAGATGATGGCGTAGTGGGCTAATGCACACAACTGTTAATCAGAAGGTCGTTGGTTCAATCCTCACAGCCACCACCGTTGTGTCCTTGAGCAAGGCACTTAACTGCAGGTTGCTCCGGGGGGATTGTCCCTGTAATAAGTGCACTGTAAGTCGCTTTGGATAAAAGCGTCTGCCAAATACATAAATGTAAATATATAATACTTTTTTGTGAGAGATCAGCTAACTGCATTTCTATAGTATATAAGAGAATCCTTCCAAGTAAGCTCTTTAGACAAGATCTCAAATTTGGGATAGTTACATTTTCAGACTTTATGTTGTCATTTACATAGTTTTTTCAGATGTTCGGTATTTAGAGGTATGGGTTATAAAGATATTAAATGAAACTCCAAGGATATTCTTCTTAAGGACTAAATCAGTGGACTAACTTGAAGGGTAGTCTTAAAACAAAAGACCACATCTACCTGATAAGCATTGCACCAAAAACTAATGTAATATGTGCAAGATGATTTCACAATAGATCAGTTTTGTCAGATACAGTATCTTCTTTGGCTTGGTGAAGTTGCATTTGGCATTTATAAATACGTAATTGTATATTGTTTTAATAAGTGTACTTAATTTTACATGTGTTAAAGTTATGTTGTGTGTCTCTTAATAGGCATCTCAGTATGCAACTTTATTTTTCCTCAATGACACATTTGTACAGTGGTACATATTTTTGAATTCAAGTGCAATTGAAAATATTAACTAGCGGATGTAAAATGTGGTCAAAACAGAAGTTGTCTGGAATAGGTTGCTAATACATCAACACTCATTGTGGGCCCTTACAAAAACAAAAAATGTACAAGGGGCAAAAGTAACATGGAATTTTTTATGAAAATCATATGTTATGGAGAAGTTAGAATTTTGAAAATCGTTTACAACTCACTGACACAAAGACACTAATTAAGTAGCACATGATCCGTGTGCTTTTTAACTTATTACATTGTAATTTATCCATAATGCATATAAGAGCTATTGCAACTACAGACTGTTTTATACTAAGAATGTACTAACATGTGTTTGGTGTATAGAAATGTAATGCTGCTGTTTAGGTTTGACATACTAATTTGTCTTCATGTAGATATTTGTTAATGCTGTCACTATAGAAGTTGTGTGGATCTGTGCCCATTTTTAATTTTTATGTTTGTACTTTTGTTTTGTTTGTTTCTCATAGAGATGTAAGCGGAGTATGCCATGTTTAGTTTAGTTCATCTTTAATTTTTACAGTATGTCCTATTCAAGGATTCACAATGTTGTTGATACATATTATGATTTTTATTTACTCTTGTCCTGTATTCTATTGATTTTTTTTCTTTTTGTTGTTTTTTTGTGAGGAAATAAAAGACACATATGAGTGTATACATAGATTTTGGATGCTTAAGCCGCACTGAAATATATAAATGGCACTTCATTAGATAACAAAATATCAAACCAAGTGGCATCTACAAATATATGATTGTAATTATTTTCTAATAACTAACTTTTAACCCTCTGGTCCCAACTGGTCATTTTGTTGGAAATAAGAAGTCACAATGGTGCCCTAACAGAATAATCATAGATATACAGGTGAAACTCGAAAAATTAGAATATCGTGCAAAAGTTCATTAATTTCAGTAATTCAACTTAAAAGGTGAAACTAATATATTATATAGACTCATTACAAGCAAAGTAAGATATTTCAAGCCTTTATTTGATATAATTTTGATGATTATGGCTTACAGCTTATGAAAACCCCAAATTCAGAATCTCAGAAAATTAGAATATTGACATGAAATCAATAAAAACAAAAAGGATTTTAAATACAGAAATGTCGGCCCTCTGAAAAGTATAATCATGCATATGTACTCAGTACTTGGTTTGGGCCCCTTTTGCATTAATTACTGCCTCAATGCGGCGTGGCATGGATGCTATCAGCCTGTGGCACTGCTGAGGTGTTATGGAAGACCAAAATGCTTCAATAGCGGCCTTCAGCTCTTCTGCATTGTTTGGTCTCATGTCTCTCATCTTTCTCTTGGCAATGCCCCATAGATTCTCTATGGGGTTCAGGTCAGGCGAGTTTGCTGGCCAATCAAGCACAGTAATACCATGGTCATTGAACCAGGTTTTGGTACTTTTGGCAGTGTGGGAAGGCGCCAAGTCATGCTGGAAAATGAAGTCAGCATCTCCATAAAGCTTGTCTGCTGAAGGAAGCATGAAGTGCTCTAAAATGTCCCGGTAGATGGCTGCGTTGACTCTGGACTTAATAAAGCACAGTGGACCAACACCAGCCGATGACATGGCTCCCCAAACCAACACAGACTGTGGAAACTTCACACTGGACTTCAAGCATCTTGGATTGTGTGCCTCTCCATTCTTCCTCCAGACTCTGGGACCTTGGTGTCCAAATGAGATGCAAAATTTGCTCTCATCAGAAAAGAGGACTTTGGACCACTGAGCAACAGACCAGTTCTTTTTTTCTTTAGCCCAGGTAAGACGTTTGACATTTGAAGCCCATGTCCAGGACCCGTCTGTGTGTGGTGGCTCTTGATGCAGTAACTCCAGCCTCAGTCCACTCCATGTGAAGCTCCCCACACATTTGAATGGCCTTTTCCTGACAATCCTCTCCAGGCTACGGTCATCCCTGCTGCTTGTGCACCTTTTTCTTCCACACTTTTCCCTTCCACTTAACTTTCTATTAATGTGCTTTGATACAGCACTTTGAGAACATCCAACTTCTTTTGCAATTACCTTTTGAGGCTTTCCCTCCTTGTGGAGGGTGTCAATGATGGTTTTCTGCACAACTGTCAGGTCAGCAGTCTTCCCCATGATTGTGAATTCAACTGAACCAGACTGAGAGACCATTTAAAGGCTCAGGAACCCTTTGCAGGTGTTTAGCTGATTAGAGTGTGACACTTTGAGCCTACAATACTGAACCTTTTCACAATATTCTAATTTTCTGAGATTCTGAATTTGGGGTTTTCATAAGCTGTAAGCCATAATCATCAAAATTATATCAAATAAAGGCTTCAAATATCTTACTTTGCTTGTAATGAGTCTATATAATATATTAGTTTCACCGTTTAAGTTGAATTACTGAAATTAATGAACTTTTGCACGATATTCTAATTTTTCGAGTTTCACCTGTAATTAATTGCATTAACTACACTCAATGAAATAATATAAATAAATATGCATTTCAATTTCATAAATAAATTCCTTAAATAATAGTAATCCTTAATCAAATAAAAATGTTTAAGTTTTATCAATATAATAATTCAGATTTTTATGAATTTGAAATGTATAAATCTTTAAAATAAGCTAAAATATATTATTATTAGTAGTATTATTTTGAGTGTTTAGACATGCTCCACCTAACTTTTTTCTTTGAATAGGATGCTTGTGTGACCTTTCATTTTAAAATAAATGCCACTTTGTTTGATATTTTGTTATCTAATGCAAGAACATTCACATATTTTCACATGTCAATATGCTTTTTGTGGCCACTGTATTTTTATAAGCTGAAATTGCATTTTAATTCAAATTAAATGTATTTATTTAGTAACCATACATTCACTTCTTTATGCATAACCATTTTCTAGTCAGTATTTAAGTTTTTAGTTTTAATTGAAGTTAAAATTTAGTAACATTTTAAAATTTGTGTAATTCTTACAAGTTTTGTTTGTCTCGATTCTGAGCAATTAAATAGACTTCAGTTTGCCAGCATCTCTTAATTAGCATCTACACTGAAGAGCAATTTGACTCCAACATTAGTACTGGTGTGTAATGAGTCATTTCAACTGAAAAGTAAGGGTGGAAAAAGTTTAAAGCAGTTGGGCTGTTCAACAAGGGAACATTTCTTAAAAACATTTGTAAGAATGTTTAAGATCTATGTTAATTTTGTTTTCATACAAAAACTTTCAAATTTATTCAAACGTGTTTCACTTGGATCTCTGTACAAACTTCCATGTAATCTTCACTGAACACTTACCTGTGTGTTAAATAAATTAAAATACCATGATATTACATATCTGTGTTTTCTCTAGTGTGTTTGTAACAAAAGAGTAATGTATTACTTTTCCCCAAATCCCCACATAATACTGGCACAATATGAATCAGCTAACTGCAGGGGGAATACATTTCTTACAAAACCACAATCAAATCATTTACATACATGTACAGAATACATTGCAGTATGTCTATTTTCACAACTTTTACCCTACAGATAGTCTCCAGAAAAGGTCTTGAAACAATTAAAAGTTAATAGTTGGAAAAGTGTTTTAGGCATTACAGATGTTGCTTAAATAGAACAAGTTGGCAGAAAACATTGTCAACCCATTATGGTGCGGTGGTACGACTGTAAATGTATTGGCAAAAGCAATGAGAATGTATTGTGCTCTTCAGAGAGTCACTTGGGTCGTTTAAAACTGGCTTGCTAAATGTGCCTCTCATAAATTGCAAAAAGTATGGCAAGGCACCTTTTCTTGTAAAGCATTTTGTGCTGCATTTTATGTTATGAAAGGTGCTATATAAATAAAGTTTATTATTATTATTATTATTAATTAGTCTATTTGAATCCACACGATACTGATGTTCCAACATTGCAGTTGTAGTTACCGCCTGGTCCCTTCATGCTAGAGACTTTAAGAGACTGATGTGCGGCACCTGCACTGAGATTACAGGCTGAAGGATCGCGGTAACCAGGAGGGCCGGCTGGACCAGGAGAGCCAGGGATGCCAGGCTGTCCCGGGACACCAGGTGGACCCCGCTCCCCATCATGCCTGTCATTACCATATCCCAGTTTTCCTGGTTCACCTGTAAGACAAAACAGGTCAGTCATCTTCAGTCTCACTTAATTCCCATCAAAACTTCCAATTTGGCATTAAGTGTATAAATGTCAAAAATTATTTCCTATTCAAACCAAAAGTTTGGGTGGGCCATAGCATACGTTTTTTTTTTAATTCTTTTTTTAAAAAAAAAGCCAATAAGCTTTGGCTACATCACAACCATGAACCATGGCTTGCAACTGTAGCAGGTGGTATTGGGGGAGGGATGTACTCAATGTAGAGAGCATTTGATAAGACAAAAATCTGTGCGGCGCATAGTGAGTCATCAATATTTTTGTTCCATTTTCACAGAAGAGTAAAGGGGCGGTCAAACTAAGCTTTGAAGGTGCAAATTTTCTTTTGGGCAATGCAACAGACCAGGATATGATGTAGGTATGGAAGAGCTTCTGGTGTAAGTAAATAATACATCATAAAAAATCAATAATCTTATATAAAAAAAAATTACATATATTGGCTACTCACTTTCCTTCAACAATAAAACTAAAAATTCTTTGAATTAAGCCAAGAGGTCAGCATGTGATGTACAATATTTAAATATATTGAGAATATATATATACAGTATATATTTTACACAGCTCTCTGGAATCCTCAATTCTGATTGGTCAATGGCACCATCCAGCGGTAAGATATTGCTCTTTAACAATCGCACATCTGGGGATTTAGACATATTAAGATATATATATATATATATATATATATATATATATATATATATATATATATATATACACACACACACACACACACTGTATTAATATTAAGAAAGCTACAGTTAAGGGGACAATTTTCAAGAAACAACTTACATTTAGGTGAAATATAGGAATTGAGTCAAAACGACTGTTTTTATGGTGCTTTTATAATGCATTCTTCCAACATCATTGTATGGAAAAGGGCACAAGGGAAATTCTTTTTGTGTTCCACAGAAAGAAAGTTATATGGGATTACAACAACATGAGGGTGTGTAATTGATTACAAGTTATCCTGGTGAACTGCTCCTTTATCATCTACTGCTATCTCATATATATTTCAGCCATTGATGATAACCCACAAACTACTTGACAACTTGAAAGATATTGTTGTTCTGGGTGACCCTGAAACTTATGACACCGGCAAACAGCATGCTGACACTCATCTGTCCATTGAGAAAGCGACTGCATACAAAATCCTATTTAAACAGACAGGTTCATTTAAGTGACAGTAACTGTCAGTGACATACATAGTAAGAAAACAGAAGGCTTCATATACTTCCAATTCATCAGACGACTGACAGCTTCATTTATTACCAATTTAATGTTGTTTTCAAAAGTCAATTGCCAGAATGGAGCTGAAAATAACTCCCGCATAATTTTCAAAATAAATTGAGTTGTTTCAGATTGAATTGGTTTCCAGACAATATTCATTAACAGCCCTTTCATTTATGCATTTGGACAACAAGGCTGAATTGCAGAAAAGTGCTGTCATGAAGTAAAGAGCAGTGATTTTTAATAACAAGACAAAGCAAAACATGACACACAGTCAGAAATGACCTGGTAAGCCAGGAGGTCCTGGCATGCCTTTGGGTCCTCGAACTGTAGGTCCTATATCCCCTCTGTCTCCCATCTCACCTGTAACGAGTACACACACAAAAAATACTAGAAAAACTGTCATGACAGTACCTTTACATACACTACTCTAATAATTTATTATCTTACCTTATGGGCTTTAAATGACAATTTCTGAATAAATTTTAAAGGGTACAGTGAGTTATGAGTCTATGTATATCTACATGTACAGTATATCCATCTACAGTATATTATACAGTATATACACACTCACTGTCAGTCTTTAAAGGAATATTCCGGGTTTAATACATGTTCAGCTCAGTCGACAGCATTTGTGGCAAAATGTTGATTACGCAATTTCATTTGGACTCTTCCCTCCATTTCTTTAAAAAAAGCAAATATCAAGGTTACTGTAATGCACTACAATGAAAGTGAATTGAGCCAATTTTTAGAGGGTTTAAAACACAGAACTATGAAGCTTATCATTTGATAAAAGCCCTTACATAAATTGTTCTGTTAAAACTCATGTATCATTTGAGCTGTAAAGTTGTATAAATCGTCATGTTTAAAGGTTTTTTTTAGGGTTTTACAGTTTGTTGACTACATCGTCATGGCAACAATTTTGTAAAATTGGCTTTAACTTTACAAAAGGTCTAAAATGGTCTTTCACACTAAAATCATGTTTGCATGATTGTTTATGTCTTGTGGCTATACTTTTGAAAACGTGAGTGTTTTAATGTAAAAAAAAAAAATGGCCCCAGTTCACTTCCATTGTAAATGCCTCACTATAACCTCGATTTTTGCTTTTTTCTTGTGAGGGATGAGACTAAATACATTTTTGTGGTAATCAACATTATGCCATAAACACTGTTGATTGAGCTTAAATTATATTGAACCTGGAATATTCCTTTAAACTTGTAACATCAAATGGTGACCATGATTTTGCCAGAAACTTTTTTGTTGGTCCTGGAATAACATTTCTGTATAACAAACATACCGGTAGTCCTAACCCATAACACACCCCTAAAACCAAAGTAAAATGATTGGTTCATTAGAATGTTGTTATTGCCCCAACCTTAGCCCTAACCCTAAAATCCAATTGGTTGATACAAAAGTTGTTCCAGGACCAATAAGTATATCCTACTTGGAAAAATCTCAGTATGCTCTACAAACTGGCACTCCCATAAAGACTCACCTTTTGGCCCTTTGAGACCCAGGAGGCCTGGAGGCCCTTTGAGTCCGGGGAGTCCTCTTGCACCAGCTTGCCCAGGGAAGCTGTTTTCACCTGGAGGTCCTGGAGGACCAGGGGGATCAGGCCTGCCAGGCAGTTCGGCCGCACCAGACTCTGGTTTCCTCAGACTGGCAGCCAACTGGGCCAGCTGTTCTGAAATAGCAAAGAGCAAATGTACTAAATAATGAGTGTAAATGCTCCCCTGCCATTAATACAGCTCATTTTTATTTAATTTTGTCCCTTGATTTTGAACACTGCAGTCTGACAGCGGTGCAATTTGTGTGTTGTGTCTCTGTGATCATGTTAGTGCACCTCCTTGTGGTTGATACATTTTCCTACTCTGTCTTTCCATAATTCCTTTACATAAAAAAAACAACATATAAAAATAAATAAATAAATATGAATATATTGTAGGTGTACTGTAATCCTGGGCTGTCTTGTTCCATGTTTCACACTGTTCCTATTTTATCCAGGTTGGCAATTAATCCTGGGTAGACATGTTTTGAGATTTCCAACTGTGTAAACCCTGTGTTAACATTATATTTGTGTAAAGCATTCTAGTGAAAAAAGATGATTGTGAAAATGTCATCAAATAAATTTACTCTGGTTGTCTTAAAGGGTAAATGAAAATTCTGTAGTTATTTACCCAATCTCATGTTGTTCCAAACCCATATGACTTACTTTCTTATGTTGAAGGTGGGGGGGGGGAAGGTGCAATGAAAGCAAATGGTGACTGAGGCTAAACATTCTGGCTAAAATCTCCTTTTTTGTTCAACATAAGGCAGAAATTAATTCAGGTATGAAATAACAGAGTGAGTAAATGATGACAGAATTTAAATTTTAGGTGCCTTTAATTCTTTTGAAACAAACAAACAAACAAAAACAACATATATAAAAAAAAAGAATATCTTTATCGCTCCAGATAACAAGTTTGCCATCACTGTTTGATTATATATATATATATATATATATATATATATGTTTCCCTCAGACACTGAAACTAAACACAAGGTGCTAAAGTTTCTGAGACTGTACGTTTAGGTCACGTTTCCAATTTCTGTACTGTAAATTGCTTTATATTTTGGAAAACAATATATGATAGAGTAAGCTTTTTTTGCAGTGGGATTCCAAAGTGTGTGAGCCTAGACTAATTTTATTTTGTTATAACGCTGATATTTTTTTGTGAATCAGGAATAATTTGCTTAATCCTTTTCGGTATTCAATCAAATCTTTGTTGCAGAACGTTATAAAAGCTCACTGCTTTCATTTGTCCTCATTCACCCTTTGAATGGTGCTATCTCCTCTCCATTTCCAATTTGCGTTGGGAAACTGAGCATAAAAGGAGAGCATTTCTGCCTTTTTTTACAACTTCCTTTTCAATTGGGAGAAGGATAAAAGGGAAGACTGATTATTCATGACGTGCAAAATCAAAACCCAGGCCGTGAGCCATTGAGCAGGGGCTGTGGTACAGTGAATTTTAAAGTGCCAGTCGGAAAACTTACTAAAAATGTATGCAGCAGGATGCTTGGCTGGGGTTTGGTCAGGGGGAAGAAAAAACTCATCACTATGAGCGGATAAAGTGCATATCAGCTGAAATGAAAATGAATTTTTCAGTAAAATGTAAATTAAAAAGTTATAAGGGAATCAGTGGCGTGCAAGCAAAAGGAGGAAGAGAGGAAGCGAGTGAGTCAGAACTGATTGCAAACTTCAGTAAAGTGTTTCTGTGGATCAGAGTGGAATCAAATAGAATCTTTCAAACAAAACTCAATTTTTGCCTTCCTTTATCTAACTCTGATATTCCTTCTGTGGTCAGTGGTTATCTGTTCTCTTGCCTGAAAAGAGGTTCTGAAGTCAATATTCAAGTGAGGCTCTGCATGCATTAAAGGGACAGTTCAACCAAAAATGAATATTCTCTCATCATTTACTCACCCTCATTCTATCCCAGATGTATGTGGCTTTCTGTCTTCTGCTGAACACAATCAAATATATTATTACAAGAATATCTCAGATATGCAAATGATTGAGTATAAAAAATGTTAGCATAAAAGTGATCCATATGACCATAAGAATCCATATCTTCAATAGCAAGAAGATCGATATTTAAGTCCTTTTTTACTATAAATCTCCACTTTCACATTCTTTGCATTCTTCATGCATATCGCCATCTACTGGACAGGGAGGGGAATTTATAGTAAAAAAAAGAAAAGGACTTAATATTGATCTGTTTCTCGCCCACAACTATCATATCGCTTCTGAAGATATGGATTGAACCACTGGAGACTGGTAGATTAGTTTTATGCTGCCTATATTTGCTTTTTGGAGCTTCAAAGTTTTGGCCACCATTCACTTGCATTGTATGGACCAACAGGGCTGAAATATTCTTCTATAATCTTTGTTTGAGTTCAGCAGAAGAAAGTCAAACAAATCTGGGATGGCATGATGGTCAATGATGAGAGAATTTTCATTTTTGGGTGAACTATCCTTTTAAAAGAAAATAATTGAAAAGGGGGTTATTTCGGAAATATTGGCTTGCATACTCTCCTTGCATCATGCGCATGCAGACTTGTCTGATGTTTTGAACGCTTGGATCTTTACCCTGGGAACACAGAAGTAAATCACAATTGTCTTGATGACACTTCATAATGGTTATTTTTGTCTCTTTTTTTTTTTTTTTTTTGCAAGTTTAGTTTTATGGTTATTAATTATTTATTGAAATGCAGTTTTATTAAAAACCAGCAGCTGCAGTATGTTTCGGATATCACAGTCTTATTTTTCCCATTATTATGATTTTTTTTTTTCCAATTTGCACTACCAGTCAAAAGTTTAGACACAATTGACCAAAATATTTCTCATGATCTATTATTGATCTGAAGGATTTTGTCTAAATGTTTTAAATTAGTTTTGTAGATTAAATAGTATATTAAATAATAAATGTATTATATAATAATAATAATTAGTATAATGATATAAATTATATTTTATATCACAATAAATAGCATAATACAAATCTATTAATATAAATTATATGTATTATAATAAATAGTATTAAAAATGTAAGTAATAAATATCTTTATAAGCTAACCTTTTCAGTTAATTGAGTTGGACAGCACTATTTTGAAGAATCTAACGTATGTATATGTTTCATATAAGTGGGTGTCCAAACTTTTGACAAGTAGTGTACCTTTTCAAAGATTCTTTGTCTTGATGTGAAAATGACAGAACTCAGAGAAAGGCAATTACGTGCAAATCTAATCATGGTAATGGGCAAAAATGTAGGTGTCAACAGAGTTTTGCTTTAACCAATTTCAAACCTCAATGTTAAACCTCATTTACACGACCTTACATGTTGATGCTTTATTAAGCATAATCACAAAAACTACTTTTAGAAAGGTCTGAAATATACAGCTGGCCCTTGGGTGCCACGAGGTCTGGGTGCCCCTCTGTTCCCTTGCATGCCACCTGGTCCAGGACTACCAGGAGGCCCCTCGATGCCAGGCTGCCCACGGGCACTTTTAGGGCCTATCTTATCCGGCTCCCCCTGGTTACCAACCTGAATTTACACCAGTGAACATGAATACATGAATAGGTATAATGCTGGCATCTTTCTTATAGTAAATCATTACAATGATTTTGGATTTCAAAGTCATATTTGATGGCTAGAGAAGCGAGCTGAACTGTGAAAAGCAGAGAGAGAGAGAGAGAGAGAGAGCCAAGCAAAACTCTTCAAAGCTCTCTAAAATCAGAGCTGATGAATGAATATAACACTGCCAAAAATGTATAAATAAAAAGTAAGAATACAGAAAAAAAGTTGATCAAAAACTTACTTCACCTTTAGCTCCAGCTTGGCCAGGGTCACCCTAAGCAATATGGAAACAGTAAGAGAAGCACTAAAATATAAAAAAAAAACCTAATAATACCGTAGAATATTTGGTATTGATTCATTTAGACGGGAACCGTTAACGTGCCCGTCTTCTAACACCAATATATGTAAGGGTATTTGGTATGCTAAATTTATAATGGAATTTAGGGTCTTAAAATATGTGAGCTATGATCTAAATTAAACTGTCCTTATTGTACATTATTAAGTAATGAAATGTATAATGAAACCATTATAAATGAGATAAATGACAAATAACTAGATTATTTGTCTGAATAAATTCTCCACCATTAAAATCATAATACAATGTCTCATTGTATCCGCTCACAATTTCTACTGTAAGGAATTAGCTTTAATAAGTGAATTATGATTAATTCACTTATTGGAGTGATATTATTCTCATGACTTATTTAAAATAATATCACACGTATTTAGGTACAGCTTTGAAGCTAAATCTTTTAGAAACAGGGATGAGATTATTTATCAAAATATACCACAGTCACATCGTCTTTGAACATAGACAAACTTTATTACTATTCTAAACATAAATCTAATCTAACACATATATACACGAGACAGGTTGGTGAGAAGAGTGACAGAATGTGAAATAAATTATCAATACAGTGAAAATGAACTTTATGGAGTCTGTTGACAATGCCTTAAGAACCATTTAATCTTATCTGAGTCTACATCGATTTGCTATCGGATTACCCAAGGTATTTAACTAATACACCAGTATTTTGAGCACAATATTGGAGATGTACTAGCATGTCTTTGGTGTTTCCTTGCGTTCTTTGAGTTGCTTGGTTCTTGGCTCTTGGTCGAAAGTTCGTTCCGTCGAGTTATTGTCTATATGAATGATGAGGTTGGCTTTGAAGCGAGGCCTTCTCATGGGTGTGTGAACCATAGAGAGTGACGAGCTGTGCATATTTAACTTTTATATCTTGATAATGGTACAAGAGACATTATATTTGTTGTCATCAGCTTCCTCCACGTAACTAAGCGAGTGTTTGCATACCAAATTTGACATTCTTTCATTAAAATTTGTGCGTGCAGGTAACAAAACATGAAAATCCCTGGTTTCAAATCATACTGGTTAATTCCTTGGTTATACACAGGGATAAAACATTACACACATTTTAACGAGGTATATCAGGCTATAATCATTAATTTGTCAGTTATACAAGTTACCAAAGTTCAAAGCAACTGTCAGAATTATCTAGCAAGCCTAGGTATTGAATAAATCATGGATTTAAATGCATTCTGTACATTTTAGAAGGTTAAATCGGTCAAGTACTGAGAATTTGTGTAGAATGTTCCTGGATTAAGATGAAATGTGTTAGCATTCGAGTCGTGCAAATCCGATGGTCTTTTGGAAACCTTTAACTCTGCTTTAACTCTGTGTGGAAGTTCAGGAGGCCGTGCTGAGGTGCTTTACTGAGCAATGTTGATGCCTGGGACATCTAATTTATGACTGTGAAGAAGTCCAGGATTGCAAAGGTTGGATTTTCCTAGATTCAAATCATGTCGTTTCAATTGTTCTGCATGTATAATACTACAATACTGGTGTGTATTTTACATTAGCATACTAAATGCATACTTGTAAATTTCACCTCAATATTACAATGCTACTTACAACATCTCCCTTGTCTCCTGGTGTTCTCTCTGTGCCTTGATATCCCTACAATAACTCAACGACCATGAAGGAGATCATTTAATAGAATTTTACAAATTATGTTTTTGTAAAATGTCCATTATAAAATGGACCGTTTCGGCACTACAGTCTTGACTGGATGAGCCACGTTCAAAGCAGTTGTAAAATAAAGCAATAAGCCTGTCTTGTGTTACAGTGATTTTACCGCAGTTAAGGGGGTTTTCGGCTCGCCGTTTTGCATAGTGACAAAGCATGCCCCTTTCTCTTGATAAAATCACGGTAATAGCAGCAACAGCAATATAATAAAAGACACCAAGGTTCAATTAATAGTTCAATTTATTCATATTTAGTTTTACTGAATTTTACATCGACTATTAATCAGGACTCATTCAATCAGAAAATAACGTCAGAACTATCCATTTTTGGAACTTTTAAATGTAAAAATACTTTGTAATATCCCAGCTATATATGCAAAGACAACCATTTCTATGTAAATTCTCACCAAAACTGTAAACACTGTATCTCTGTGGTGCTATAAAAAACATCACTCAACCAATGGTGTGAGATGTGGGTGTGTCTATCTGTTGTCTAAGCAACAGCAGATTTGGGGTGGGGTATTCGAAAAGGATTTTTATTTTTGCAGTTACGTTCGGTGGCACAGAAATTACACACTTCAGCATAATATAATTATGTAATATAATAAATAATTATTAATTGAATATTGTTGTTAACATATAGCAGTAACCATAATTGTATTAAAAAAAAAACAATAAGCTTCTCAAGGTTGTGCTTTACAGTGGTTTTCCACATTTAAGGGTTCTTTTAGGCAGCCGGCTTTGTGTGATGTCTAACAACACCCCCTCACTGTGTTAAATTTTTTTGTAATATAAAATAACTTTTTAATCAAATTAATTGTGGTTTATTGGTTTATTAAGCTGTCTGGATACACACTGTTACTGTATCCTGTACAGTATACTCTCATAAACAGTGTTATCTCTAACATAAATAGCCTCTCATATTTTTGTCTGCTATCATTTTAAATATATCTTGTGTATTTGTGAATTCAGCACTGTTCTTCAGTGCAGTTTTTGACGATAATGTGAAGTAGTCTCTCACCTGTTCTCCCTTTGGTCCCAGTTCACCTGCTTCACCCTGTGCAATAATACAGTACATTCAAATGAATATGTATATTAAAGGATAACATGTGCTTGAACAGTTAATTACAGCAAATATTTATTAATAACATGACGTATTAATGTACACACACAATTTGATTATTTTAATGCAAATCAACCCACAGATGTTGAATTTGTAAATTGTATTAATGAAATCAGCTAGTAGTCTAAAAGGGAAAATATTATTTTCAAAAGCCTTTTTGTGCTTTCAAATCTTTTTAAGCTTTAAATCTTAAGTGGGGGCAAATATAAATAGAAAATAGAATCGAAATAGATAAAGAGAAAATTGGTCCCTCAATATAGGATATTATTTAGCAAAAAGAAAACTACACTAAATATAAAGAATTTATCGGTTTTTGAAGAGCCCTTGGTGTCAATCACTTTTATAGTAGTGATATTGTTGTAGCATATCTATTCATGTACATTTTAAGTGTGTTCCAAACCGTATTCTTCTGCACTATTTTACTTCATTTTTAAGTGTAAGTAGTGTGAGTAATATGTTTACACTGAAAATGCAACAAAAAGAAGTGTACTTCGAGTACCCGAATGATGTACTTTTTCAACCGTCAAAAAGGAGTGTGAAATGTTGGACACTTCGTGCACTCTACATAGTGGAAGGGGCAAAGTTACTGTCAGTGATGTTGATCTGGCAAAACAATTAACATCTAGTGAAACTTCTGTGAAGACAGCACCTTATTAAAATGAGTTAAACACTCTACCGTCATACCATGCTGTGTGAATATGTATATTATTGAGATATGTGTTGAACTGAGGATGGATAGTGCGCTAAAACTAGCAGCAACACAACACTTGGGTTTGAAACATTACTTCCATCAGCTGTTCCGTGTAGTACAAAAACATTAGTGTTAGTGTTCCATTTGGGACGATACTACACTTTGAAAATGTATACACTACATGGCTGAGTGCATAGTATATTTTGTAAGTGCATAGTGTGTCGTTTGGGACACAGCTTTAGTCTCAGAAATATAGAAGTCTTAGAATGAATCATCAAAGAACTAAACATGAACTATAAAACATGATTTGTCTGCTTTTGTTCTGTAACAGTGTGGGGAGCTATTTGAAGAGATAATTTAGAGATATTTTAAGTGATTGTAACAACAAGCGCTTCAAACTTTTCAGAGAAGCTTGATAGACATTCTAACCCTCTCCCCTTTTTCACCTGGCATGCCTGGTTTTCCAGGAAGCCCAGGCAAACCCAAGTCTCCTTTAGCACCCCCGTGTAGACAATATTAGGTGATGTGCAATCAGAAAATCCCATTTTCTCTTCCTTCCTCTGTGCAACATCTCCTAACAGGGAAAAGGAGAAATTCATAAGTCATTCAATAGGAAAGACTGCAGAATTCTTAAGTCAAACTCAAAAACCATTAACCAACCAATCGAACTGCTTCAGTGCGTACCTCATTAAATATTCAAACACTTTGTGCAGCTTCAGAAACGTTCATGCACAGTCTAGTTTCAGCTTCTGAGGGAAGAGGTTCAAAATGTCAAACATCAACAGCAAATGCATTGTTAACTGGAGTGTACGTTTTTGCCGTAAGGTTCAGAAGACTTCAGACAACTAGAGCATATGTACATGGCAATATGGAGAAGTTTTACTATATACAGTATGCTTACATTATTATAAACAGTTTTTAAAGCAGGTTGCATGCTCACTGCATGCAAACAAAGCAAATGCAAAGAAACCTCATAAATATGCAAATACGAACCTTACCCTAGGGTTTGTAAAAATGTTCAGTGTAGAATCTCAAAACCTAAATTTGCAGGATTAATTAGATATTCAACGTTTTCGTAAAGCTTTTGTTTATCATTCAACCATAAGGGATAACCTTTACAGTTTATAACCTTTAAGAGTAATACTGTGAAATTGGAACAATTATGTTAAAGACATCTTTTTTGTTGTTTGTTTCTTTTTGTTTTTTTTTCACTTAAATTATTTTATTATTGTTTGGAAAAGCCAAGTCAATTAACATGCTTAAACATACAATGAGTAGAACATGAATTTATCAAACAAACCAAAGTTACACACAAAAATCTAAATATCCAAAAAAAAAAAAAAACTTGCATAAGACAACATAAAAATAAATGTATAAAGGAAATAATTAATGTTGTTTGTAATAAACGTTATTGTTAATATTGGCAACTCTATTGTTAGATGTTCGTAATGATGTAAACAATAATGTTGGGACAATAAACAACATTTGACTCTACATTACATAAATAAATAAACTTGGTACTAATTGGTACCAATAGTAATAATTACAAACCCAGGGTAAAGTGTGAACAGGGTTAAATATGTTTTATCTTTTTTATTTCTTTTCTTTTTTTATTTTTTTTTTCATAGGTTGAAGTATGACGCTTAAAAATCTAAAGTGTGATAAAAGCCCATTTGTGTCTATGTGGATACATGCATGCAATAAGACAATATGCTTGTGAGTGCGTGTGTATGTGTGTGTGTGCTCATGGGAATGCCAAGGAGGGCTCTTTGAGAAGATAATGCTGTGAGACATTCCTTGGACTGTTTACTCTTTACTGTGAAAACACTGAGCTTAGATCCCATTCAACTTGACTCTCAAGAGGGAGACTGCTGGCTGTCTACATAGTATAAAGTCATGAATTCCCAGAAAAGGCTATTAGAGGAAAGTTATAGAATTCACAGCGCACCAAAATCTCTAAATACAGTTAAAGAAGTTGAGATTTAGTGCATTTAGTCAAAATGACTTGTTTTCCCTTTGAACGTTGGGTAATGGAATATCTTAAACTTGGAGCTCCCTTTGACTTTGAATGAAAAGTCATAAATAAGATCTCTATAATATCTAAATTGTTTCACCTAGACAGCAATGAAATTGAAATTCTAGTTATAACACATGAAGTACATTTAGGGTACCTAACAAAGCAGTTTACAGCATATTTGTATTTCTTCTAAGGATTATTAAGAAAGAAAAAAAATCATCTGAGAAAAGCTTGAACAGCAACCTTTTTAAGCAATCAAATCTTCCTCTGGGGGCACCATTGCTTGCTCAAAACAACTCTTTACAGGTAAAGGTTTTAAACCTATTTTTACATTATGTATGGCAGGTGCTTTCTCTTATGGGCCAATCTTATCGTTACATACATTAATCACTTAATCTAGCTCCTGGTTTTCCCATTGGTCCAGGTGGCCCCTGCTCTTCTCTGTCTCCCTAAGCACAAAGATAGAATCAACATGTGAATGACATACGTTTATTAGTACATTTTGAAACATCCAACCTGACTACCTGACTTAGCTGCAAGACATGCTTCATTAGGAACTCACCGGTTGTCCAATAGGCCCAGCGGGCCCAAGCTCTCCTCGTTGTCCTCGCTCACCCTGAACAAAGACATTTATAGTCAGATAACATGCTCCTGCGCACTTTAATGAAAGGTTATTGGTCAATTCACCAACAACCTACCTGTATGCCTATAGATCCCATAGTGCCAATGAGGCCTGGTTGTCCAGCATTACCCTGTAATCAGAGTGTGTATTTCATAAATTGATCATAATGACACAAAGGGAGATTTAGAACTGTGCATGGCATTGTGACATAGTTTTTTAAAGCTGCAGTGTGTAATTATGGAGCCACTATGGCACCAAATGGAACTGCAAAATCAATAACCATTTTCAAACAGATTTCCGGTCCAACTGCCGGATGCATTGTTGCAGCACACCAGGTTTGACGTCATTCATTGTTCTTTTATCCTTTTTGGAGCAGATATATAATAACTGAAGCTTCTGTAATATGGAAAAGATTACTGAAGATTCTTCAAAAATCCCCCTTATTAGTTCCAGTGGGGTAGGGGCGGTTACAGCATATGGGTGTGGAACAACGTGAGGGTATATTAAAATAATATCTGCATTTTTTTGCCTCATTGAGCTGATAAATTCCTTGTCAGTTCAACGTGTTAAAAATCTGATGACTTTGCAACTAGCAACGATAAATTCAGCAACATCTCTTACCTTTTCTCCAGATGCACCTTTTGCCCCTGGGCTTCCTGGTAAACCCTACAAACATGAGAGGTTCGATAAATATGAAAACAAGAAGGAACTGAAATACCCTCTCTTTGCTCTGTAAGTTCAAAGTAAAATCCTAGAGGGAGATTTCAACCAAATCAAAATTAATGATGACGTTAATAAATCATGAAGTGCTCACATCATACGAGTGTTTGATACTTTTAAAAGTGGTATGTAATCTTGCCCTGCCATGTTATGAGTCAGATGCAATGCTTTCAAATATATATAATATATATAGTGAGCTTTATAGCTTTAAAGAAGACAAAATGATCAAGAAATTGCAACAAAAGTTCAAATTATAACCATGCATGTCTGACAAGGATAATATAGAACATACTGTTGTTCCAGGTCTAGTTAGTATATATATGCACTTTCTTTTTCTTTAGGACCCCCCAACAAGAATGAAATTACATTTAAATTGGGGCTTTCAATCAATTAAATTATGAATTCAATTCAATACAATTAAAATAAATAGAAAATCACAGCACTGTAATTTGTAATTTTAGAGTAAGACGTTTTTTAAAGAGGCCACTGTGGGTGAGATGCATAGTGCATGAGACGGCTATACATACTTAGTAGTTAAGAATATAAAAGTATGAGTGTAGAGTAGTAAAGTTAGACATTTTCTTAGGTTTCCTAAATCATTTATCAGTGTCACTTGCAGATGCAAATATGTTATGAGAGGGCCCCATGTGATTTCCTAACCTGCTACACCAGAGTGGTTACTCCACTCTAGAATGAAGCTTATGTTGAATTGTTTGTTTTTGACTTCTTCACAGTTCACAGTCATCATGATGATTAATAGATTTAATGATTTTGGATTTTTTATTTTTCCACATAAAAACATACAGGAAGTCCTTGAAGGCCAATCTCCCCTGGGGTTTCAGTCTTTTCAGTGCTTCCCTGTAAAAGAACCAAATTTCAGTTATTACTACTATCACACTTTTTACATGGCCATGCTTAAGAGATGACAGTCCATTTCTGCGGTTTCTCCCTTAGTGCCTGGCATGCCAGCGATTCCCTTATGTCCATCCACACCTGGCAAACCCTGGAAAGAGACACAAATCAACAGTGCTGTTTGGACATATACAGAAGATTTGTCAAGTAACAAATGCTTGAATCCATAACAAAAAGTAACAATATATACGCTATCTCTGTTTGGGCCTGGAAGACCGGTGATGCCTCTCTGCTCTTGAGGTCCCTGCAGAAAGAGATTATTTTTTATTAAAAACAGAAACAGTCAAACAATCATAGTCCTAATCCTATCCATAACCCTAACTAAACATACCTTTATAGTCAGATGGAAACGTTGTAGATCCCCAGCCCTAACCCAAATCCTAAAATCAGATTTGTTGATAAAAATGCTGCTCCAGGACCAATAGACCTTTTTCACAGTAGCACCATTTTTGATTTTAATGTGAATGAAAACAAGACTGTGAGGAATAGCTTGTTATACCCATGTCTTAAAGGTTAATTTAAAGGTGCACTCAGTCTTTTTTTTTTATATATATCATCTTGGACTTGCACTGACACCTAGTGTTGTGAATGCAGCATCATACAAACGCAATCATTTTCAGTAACCGATGCCATTGTTGAAATTCATTATTTACAGTCAGCCATGATCAACTGAATCCATGAGTGAAAGTGTCCAATAGCAGAGCGATTTCTGAGATCATGTGAGTAGTATTTGGTTGGTCATGTGATCCTAACATGGCAGCCCCCGTGAGGGCTACCGCTTTTATAAGGTTACTGATACAACCGGAGTCTTCAGCTCATGTGAGTGCTTGTGAGTATTTCACATATATTTTTTCAGAATTACTATTCATTTCTTTCTGAGTAAAACATTTTTAATAAGGAAAAAACCTTTAATTGCACTTTTAATTAACACATATTTAATTTTTCATTTAGTTTTTTACTTTTACGATGATGCAGATGATGATGATCTTACATATACCTGTTCAACTTTAGGGCCAGTTTCTTCCATCATGCCCCTCTGGCTTCGATCCCCCTGAAAAAAGGAGACACACAAATCAGATCTGCACTAGTGAGTCTCACCCCGTGGCCTGTGTTAGTCCTAATGCTCCAGTATAGTGACGGGACGCTTTACTGTAAAAAGGTAGTACAGTATCTTTTGGATGAAACATTAAGCCGAGGTCCTGACTCTCAGTGGTCATTTAAAATCATTTGAAAGAGTAAGGGTGTAACCCCATTGTCCTGGCCAATTTGCCTCCATCCATCGTTGCTTCCTAATAATAACCTATACATATAAATTGGCTACATCACTGTACTCTACCCTCCCGATTACTTAGTTTTCTTTTCAAGAAACAGCACAGGAAGTTTTTAGAGAACTTAACATGGCCCATGCAACACCCTGAGGTCCCAGGTCACCATCAACATCTCGAGGCCCCTATAAATAATAATGATAATAATATTCATATAATGGCAAAAAAAAAAAAAAAATTCTGTGCTATGATTTTGAATTTAAGTTATTTTTGAACGATTAGCTTTTCATTTTTGTTCCTAAATAATAATTATTTTGTTTGTCTTTCTGTCCATGTCTATTATCTTTAAGTTAATTTATATATGCTAGTTCACTCCTAAGAGTTGACAAAACCTTTTAAGTAATTTTATAAATAATATTTATAAAAATATACAGTCTTTTTTCTTAATGGAACCAAAATATTGGTGACTCATCTTGTACACATGCATTCAAAAGTGAGACTGTCCCCAATCCTTAATATTAACTGCAACCAATTAGCAATAGCAAGGGCTGTAAAAATAAGGACAAAGTGGCAATAAAAAAATAAATAAATAAAATAAATAAAAAAAAACTAGATATATTGATAGATATATTAGATATATTGTATCCCCACCTCCTATTTAAATAGTAAATATGTCAACAAAGGAAGAAAAAAATGTGTTCATCAAACAGTTTCATGGGGTCTTTAATCAATTATCATCTGACCATTTCTCCTTTAGAGCCCATAATTCCAGTGGCACCTCGAATTCCCTGTGGACCCTGAGAGCACAACATAGAAAAAAGGCTTTCAGACAGAAGATAAATATATAGCCACTGGATTAAGTACATTTAGATTATATTGAAATAATTTAGATTAGGCAGGTGAAATACACATTGATTGGACGTACAGATGAACCTTGATCCAACCTCTCCAGGGCCCCCCTGATCTCCCTCCACACCCTAAAAAATAGAAAAAACTGTTATTTAATGTAAAACATCTACACACCCACAAACACTGTCCGTCATCCTCTGCCTGAGATATTACAAATGCTCAGAATTGATGAGTTGCTATGGTAGATGATGCAAGAGGAAATTTCAGAAAAGTCAGATCAGTTAGGAAAGACATAGTATAGTAAGTCAGAACAGTCTGAAGGTCTGTGCTGAGTTTGGTTGATCTTGCTTGAAAGCCCTGGGAGGAGTAACTTTTAATAACTTTGGTCTCTGTATAGAGATTTTGGCTCTATATGGATGAGGTTCTGGATTTGTAGATTGTTTCTGTAAGATGCTGTCTTAGAAGGTCTTTGTACGCAATAAACTGTGAGGTAGCTCACTAGGTTTTGGAACAGAGCCCTTGTCACCATTCGGAGAAGATGGTTTTACTCTGGCTGAACTCAAATCCCTCATCATTTGTCATGCACCAGTGGAGTGTAATTCTTATACTGAGATTTAATAGACAGTGTTTTAAAACTTTTCAGTCAGACTATCAGTGCCTTATTATAAATGATGCTCTGTAATTGTCCCTGAAAGGTCAGAGTCTCAGAAAGATGTCTCAAAGTGACATTATTTCATTACAACAGACTACGTATATTGCTCAATTTATTTTTATTTATTATTCACTCTGCACATGCCTCAAACACAAATACAACCACCCACACACACGTTGGTGCAGCTATCCTTATGAGGACTCTCCGTAGACATAGTGATTTTTATACTGTACGAACTATAGATTATATCCCCGATACCTACCCCAAACATAACCCTCACAAAAAACATTCTGCATTTTACATTAAAAAAACATAGTTTAGTTTGTTATTTAAGCGATTTGAATTATGGGGACACTAGAAATGTCCTCATAAACCACATTTATTGCATAATACCCTTGTAATTACCAGTTTGTAACCTAAAAAATGTCCTTGTAAACCACCCAAACACACACACACACACTCTGAGGGTTCTGGTTCCTCTTCTATCAGTGTGATTGTACAGTATCAGACTTTTTGTAAACAATATCATGTTCTTACCTTATGTCCTTGTTTACCAGGCTCTCCGGCTTCTCCTTTTACTCCTTTGTGTCCCTGACAGTGGAGCATGCAGCTTTTAAGATCTCAAATGAATTGTGAGACTACATGGAAAATATATATATATATATATATATATATATATATTTTATACATTTTATTATGTAACTTAAAAAAATGGATGAGGTACAGGGGTTGGAATGAGGTCCCGGGTCTCTAAAGAACCGAGGGGTGCATTTAAAAGTTAAATGGTACCTCTAGGTACTAGGTACCAGAATAACATGGTAACATTCTGGGTAATTTTAGTTAATGATATCAAGTAAATTAATGTGGTTTGTGTAAATCTGTGGTCTTGCTTTTCTAATTCAGCACCATGGACAGGGGACGTTCTATCAGTGGCCAGGAAATGTCACCACATGCCAACATTTCGAATCATTTTTAAACTTTTCCAAAAAAAATGTCAAACATTTTCTTGTAAGGGGGAAACTGCAACCTCTGGGTCTGTATTGTAAAAGCTGTAGTCCACTTGGTGCACCTTATGAAAAATGCATATTATACAATATATGGAGGTACTAGGAGGCATCAAGGCATGTTCAATTTCAGTGTTTACCTACAATTAAAAAAGAACAGCCTCTGGTCAGACAGAGTTACCTGGGGTTTAACCTGAAGTTGAACTCTGGGCCGATCTTATAAGCAGAATGCTGAGATGTCATTCCAGACACCTTCTTCACTGTTCCTCTCCAGCTCAGCAATATTAAACTGAGACATTATGTAAAATCTTATGGGATATAAGTGAGACTAAATGTATGCTAAAGCTGAAGTGTTTCATTTCTGCACTTCTAGTATCAACAAACGGACTTGCAAAAATACTGATTGTTTTCAAACAGGCTTCCCCAACTCTTCCTCTGTCTACCATTTGTCAGAAAACAGACAGTCTCGCCGCATACTGACACCATTGGTTGAGCCAGTGTTGTTATGTTGGGCTGGTTGGGATGCTCAAAGAAACAGAGCCATTTTGTGATAGTGCCACTGTCACAGTCCCACAATGTTTACAATTTTCGAGTTAATCAACCTATGTATTACCTAAATAAAGTTGGCTCTGCATACTGAACTAGAATATGAGAAAGTATTTGAATTAACATTACAAAAATATTGCATTTCACCTTTAACCCTTTAATGCATACCTCTGGTATTTAGTGACCCAGGACCTCATTCCAACAACTGTACCTCATCCATTTTTTGGAGATATGTCCACACCTCTTTAGAATTCCTCATACTTGCTCTCCTGAAATAATGTAAAAAAAATTGTTGCTTACAAAAATTGTGATTATTTTATATCTATAAAACTTTGCTATACTAGGATATATGTTTTTTGTTTATTACAATATAAGTGAGCGCTATATTCCTACAAATGACTGTATTACGTCACTTTTCTGTGTTACAGTTGTGAATTATCAGTTTCTCATATGCATGTACACAGGGTTGGGAGGGTTACTTTTGAAATGTATTCCACTACAGATTACAGAATACATGCTGTAAAATGTAATTTGTAATGTATTCCATTAGATTACTCAAGGTCAGTAACGCATTCTAAATACTTTGGATTACTTCTTCAGCTCTGGTAGATTTACATTTGACATTGCTATTTGACATAGACACAACATAGAAAGTAAACTATAGCAAGTACAACACATGAACAAGATGATTTGGCTTTTGTCATTTTGTTGAACTGAAATGATGTTATGCATTTAGACTCAAAAGGAGCCTGATAAAATATGTATGTGTTGTTTTTGTGTAGCTTATTTGTAGTTCATGTGTAGAACTTTCAGTGTGGAAGTAATTAGTCCTGCTCTATATTTGTTGCGTCATCTCTCTGATATGTGAAAATTAAACATCCAAAATTTCTGAATATATTCTATTTTATTGTTTTCTAGTTGTCTTGAAATTTGACATTACCTGGGTCTTTTGCATCCAATTGTAATGGATTTACATGCCAGGTCACTAAACACCTGAGATATATAATAGTTTGGTGAAACACCCCTGAATTTAATGGTGAAGTTCTGTACTTTTTGTCCCTTTTACAGAAATCTCTAACTCTCCACCTCCCTCCTAATGTTGGTGTATTTGTTGAACACACTTTGCTGGTGGGAAATTAGTGTTGGCTGTGTGAACAGCACAATCATTCTGTGTTTGAAAAGCTGTGTCCCCACTGAGTTTAATAATTTTATGATTTTTAAGTCTAGCTTTACTGAACCTGCTCTTTATCCAAAACAGAAAAAAAAAAAAAAAATCACTAATGAATGAGTCTATATTAAAGGCACTTACTGCATGAAAACCAGTGGAGAAACACTGTTTGATCATATTACACAACAGGCAGAGACAAACTAACCTAGAAATAAAAGCATTTGAGATATTACTGCTGGATTGAGTATACATATTTTATAACACAGAGAAAAAACAAAATGAATGGACAACAGAAGTGTATGTGATGCATTTATTTTGTGCACTTCAGATATAAAAATGCTAATTAATATGGATTTTAGAATTTGTTTAAATATCCAATATCTGACTATAATAAAATAAGATGAGATAAACGAAAGAGAGAGCAAGTTATGCAAGATAAGATATTGCTTAAGGTGGAGTGACAGCTACTGGAAATGGGCCTGTCTTGATTTGATAAAAAATGACTTTTTTTAAATAGTGATGGTGCTGTTTTTTACATCAGTAATGTCCTGACTAAACTTTGTCATATGATTCCATACATTTTAAAAATCCATTCATGCTGTTTTTATGGGCAAGGTTGTATGTCATCATCTAACTATAAGGCAGCCTCGTAAAAAATCTGAAATCTAATTAAACACTTAATAAAAATTATATATATTTTTTCCTCATATAATTACCAGTGGTTCAAATGCAGTCAAAGAATAATTGTATAAGTTTTTTTGTAAAAGTTTTTTTTTTTATAAAATATATACACCCCAAAATAGATGGAAGGTATGGGGACTGAGGGATTAAGAGAATTATAACAAAAAGCTTATTATTCTTTTATGTCACTAAGGCAACTGAATTTAGAGTTTTTCTTTTATCTAATTGATTTTTTTTTTTTAAATACGCCATTATCTTATTTACTAAAGTTAGAGAGTGCCTCTTTTAATTTTAACTTTTTAAAGATTATCTATTTTTATTTGATTTATCTCAAATCACAAGCAATAACAACTTTACAAGTGTAAAAGAGTGAAATAGTGAGTCATAAAATTAAGTTTAGAGACAAGTGTCTGGATAAACTCTGTTGGATAATAATGATCAATGACAAATTGCTTTAAAAACACAACAGGTCCCCTGTTAACATCCAGTGCAAATGTCTTGCAAGATCTTCAGTCAGCCAAATCACATATGATTGGCTGTTTTCTTTATATATCTTTTATAGCCCAGTATAGATTTACCTCTTCATGTCTGTTAAGAAACTAAATATATATATATTTTTTTCATATCATGAAATAATATATAATTCATTAAGTGCAAAATGGGAGATTTGAACAATAATTTATGACCTCAAAAATGAAATAATAATTTTGCATTGGGATCTTTGATTTTCTCTAGCTTCCAAATAACATCTTTTTATTATTAAAATTAGTTGGTCTTTGCATATTATAACAGAATTCATAACTAAATGCAAATTTGCACCGGCCACTTTTGCTGGTTATTACACACCACACTTAATGAACAAGATTCTGTTAAATGAGAAATATCTTTACAGTGGCAGTGACGATTCCATAATTTCACAAGGCTGATTATTCTCTGAATTTCTTTATAACAGTATTCATTAAGAGTCATATCTAACAATGAACTTAAACACATTTATGCATGGTATGATCAAAATTCTATTTCATCTATTCCATGACGTCATATTACAGTAAACTTGAGTCTTAAACTGATTTATAAATGTCCATATTGCAGAGAGAGAGAGAGAGAGAGAGAGAGAGAGAGAGAGAGAGAGAGAGAGAGAGAGAGAGATACTGTATATGGCTGCACATGATCTACCCACAGGCTCTTTCAAGAACTTATAACTTTCCTTTTTTTGCTTCGAGAAAAAAAAAATAAGCTAACAAATGTTAAGTACCGGTAACAAAATGCATAGGTTAAAAGCATTTGCTTATAGAATAGCTGTGAACAGTATGTTGGAGCACGATGGGCAATATTATGTTTTCTCATTCCTGATAATGTCACTAAGCATGGTCTTATAATTTCAACCAGCTGCTTATTTGCAGGGAATCCCAGTAAATTTGATGTTACTAGATTTACCAATGAATTAAAAAGAATTAGCTCTGCAACAACAGTAGATTAAAACCAGACAAACTAGTTGTAGATCAGTCATTTGAATAACACAGCAGAGAAAATCCCTTGACAACACAATGGTTACAGCCCTTTATTATGACAACTTACTTCTACTGTATGTTTGACTGTCTTACATACTTAAAATTCATATACATTCTAATATGGCTTTACAGTATTTATAAAACTAAAATAATAGATATTTTAAATATGCTAATTGATGCAATTGTGATAAGTGTACTGTAGTTCTGTTTATGTCCTATTGTGGGAGTTTGTATGAACAGCGAACCACACTCCAATCCACATAAATGCCAGCAGCAACTCAAAGACTTTTAACACCTTTACTATGGACTGGACTGTGTGCTAATGACTTTGAAGAGTTTTAAAATCCATAGACGTTTGTTTCTGGGTGAGTTCTCTCCTCATACATGTCTGGTCCTGTTTTTGCCTATGGGAAATTTTTGTGAATGTGTGTTTACATCTGGATGACAAATTTTTTAGGTTGTTTGCTAATCTGCAATATGTCTATAAGACTTTTCCTCTCTGATGTCAGTAAGACATTCAGAAGATGTCTTTGAGACATTTATGATTTACAGTGTTTGTAAATCTGATCTTTTTAAGATTAGATTGTTTAGCAGATGTTAATTAGATTGTGACGCTTTCCAGATGAAAAGATCTAAAACCGACATCTCAGAGATGTATGTGTACTATCTGGGTTTGGATTTATTTTAGTTGGTTGAGTGTTCATTGTATTATATTACTTTATTATACAGATTATACTGGCCTTTTGGACATATAGTACCAATCTGAACCCCTTTTATATGTCATTACTGTACATTATTATTTTCTGAGTGAGATTATTTATTGAAATTAACTGTTTTTGCATGTGGGGACATTTAAGAATAGTGGAAATATCCCACACCACTTTGGATTTATTTCACTATAATATTATAGCCTGTATAAACTAGGCCTATTTTGTTCTATTGGTCAGAACTTTTTCAACATAACAAACCATAAGGACTGAAGATCTAAAGCCCTTTACACCTCTTGGAATAGTGGAGGAAGCATTATCTTCGGTATAAATTTCTATAATATACACTCTATATTATAATAATATAATATATAATAGAGTATAACAATTGTTGTATACAATATACTCTATACTATAATATTATAGAGTATATTGTTCTCTCAGTTGAAGAAAGCTGTCATCTCCAACATCTCTAAAAACACTAAAGACTGGAGTGAATTATTACAATAAGGGCGGCACAGAAGAATAACGCCTTTAATAAAAACACTAAAGACTGGAGTGAATTATTACAATAAGGGCGGCACAGAAGAATAACGCCTTTAATAAATAATAAGGGCTGTAATAATATATTATCGCCTCTAGTGACCGGCTTGTGAGCGCCTCCCAGAAACTCAGTCTCACAACACACAAAACAGAAGTTTGGATTATATTTACGGTTTCACAACTTTTAAAGTACCAAATATGGAGATAGTATTTATTTTTTATTCAGTCCGACCGATCTGAAGTTTTGAGTCTACCGCGAAGACGAGAGAAACGTTGCGAGTTTTCAGCTGCATGCAGTGGAAATAAACAGCCGGGGATCGGAGCATAGAGGCGGCATTGCTCTGAAATTGAGCCCGCGGTCTGAGGCCCAAACTCCCGCAGCTGATACATGTAAGTCATTATAATAAAACAAGAGTCGGAGTTTTGACGAAATATCGCCGTTTGTTGTGTTTATGGCTGTAGGTGTGAAAATGTCTCCGTTAGCTTAAGCAAATGGTGTGATGTTTGTGAAAGCTGGTCATTTGACAGGCAAAACAGGCTAAAGCTTACATGACGCGATCCAATACACAGAAACGTGATTTAAAAACACAAAACTATTACAATAATCATGACTAAATATAGATTCTCGCTCTTTTGATGCGTATTTGTTTTACTAATAACTGTTGTTGAGGGAGGTGAGTGATGTACGTATTAAATTGTATTCATATGCTTAATTTAGTGTACGTTATTATTATAGACACCATTAGCCTAAATAAAATATTTATTAGGTATGTTTTTTAAAGACTGTCTTTCTCTCTTTAGGTTTGTGTTGATCAGTTGACATGAGGAGAGAAGATACTAAACCGAGTCAGGACGGGTGAGAGTCATTTACACTCATCCCACTGATAATAATGCATATTCAATACAGATTCAAATCACTCTAAACTACTGAATGAATGTGCCAGTACTTAATGTTTCTTATTTATAGTAAAGCTGAAATCATGAGGATAATGTAAAACCCTGATGAGAAGGAAAGATGCATGGAAAGAGAGAGAGCCACCCAAAATATGGATATAATTTTTTTTATAAATGTGTGCCAATAGAGCTCAGCATTGACCACCCACTTTTTCAGCTGCCTTTGTTCCATAAGTGTTTTCCTACTCATTTTCCTTAAAAGCGTTTAAAAGATGCTTTAGTATAAAGTAATAGTCAAATCTACGAGCTCTGATATGAATCAAAACAGTTAGATTAAATGAAAAAGTATTTGCAAATTGAAAAGTACTCATCTTTTGTGAGGAAATGAAATATCTCACCTAATGAAGCAATGCAAATGATGTAATTGACTAAGAAACAAATATATATTGACTATAAGTAATTGTCTGTAAGTGTAACATAATGTATTAGAAGTGTATTGCTTTGTGGAGAGACGTCATTTGCAATGCTTTGGAAGATCACTGCTGAGTCAATTTAACAATTCACTGTTCTGCTCTTAAAGCTCTTTGAATCTGAATCTGAAATGGAGAGGGAGGAAAAAAAGCAGAGAATTGAAGGGCATTCAAGGATATGAACAAATGCCAAGGTGAAGGAAAACAAAAATATAATGAACTGGTTTTCACAGGCACAGCTCAAAGTTAAGAGGAAGGATGTGGGACAGATTGGGACATACTTCTCGTGCGCTTCTCACCAGCTCAGCATGTTTGAATGGAAAATCTAGCTGTGGTTGATCTGATTTGACTTGGTGGTTTGCTTGTGCAGCTGGGCTTTCATTTAGGGTAGCTAATCTGTATTAATGAAATCTAAAGTCTCTGATAATGCATCAAAGCAATACACTGGAGACCCCTGTGGTGCTCTCTGGCCACCATTTATGGAGGTATTTACATTGAAACATCTGAAGATCTTGTGCTGGACTTGTCAGGTCATACCTTAGTACTGTAACTTACAAAAACGTTTAATCATTCTGGAAGAGCCTGTGGGGTTTGTAAAAATATTCTGTGGTAATTCTAGACAAGCACAGGCAGTGCTTAAAGACATGATTTTAAAGAGCATTGAGAGTACACTGTGGGCTTTGTGCCTTGTATGCTAATTCAAGCATATCTGCAGACATGAATGCTATTTCTATGTTTAGGAGGTTTAAATGTCACAGAGGTAGTCAGACTTGTCTCATGAACTTGGGTCAAAGTTGCTTGGTGCAATGTAATTGTATTTGGTGAAGATTAAAGCACACCACTTATTTTCTTCCTGTTCACAAAGAGATCTAGTTTGTAACCTTTTGACTTTATTTTACAGTGTTGTCTTCCTTCTAAGTAATTTAAACCATTATGTATTCTGTCCTCTTTCAATCTTCATTTTAATTGGTTGGCTTACCTTGGGAAACGACAGTTTGTCAACATGAAAAAAATGCAAGTGAATGGGATCAAAATGTTGAAGCTCCAAAAGCACATAAAGGCAACATAAAAATAATACATATGACTCCAGTGGTTAAATCTATGTCTTCTGAAGAAATATGATAAGTGTGGGTGAGAAACAGTTCAATATTTAAGTCCTTTTTTCACTTTCACATTCTACTTCTTTTCGTTTTTGTTGATTCATGCCTTTTGCCACCTACTGGGCAAGGAGGAGATTTTATATGGATCTGTTTCTCTCCCACACCTATGATATTGTTTCAGAAGACATGGATTATACCACTGGAGTTGTATGGATTACTTTTATGATACCTTTATGTGCTTTTTGGTGCTTCAAAGTTTTGGCCCCATTCACATTTTATGGGCCTACAGAGCTGAGATATTCTTTTCAGATTAAAATTTGTTATTGATTCAAACAGTTAACAAAGAACATATATTATAGCAAAACATATATTCTTAGAATCAACATTTAACCCCCACTATTACACCTCCCACTCCCAATCCCCAACCCTACCCTGATCCTCAACAAACATCCCTGTGGTCACACATGAGTATACAACAAAAACAACTGACATTCACCACTAAGGCCACGTGAAGTGTTGAACGCCCGTGGACAGGAGGTCACGGGACAGGTCCACAGGTGACACGGGTCGACTGACTGAGATGACTGGCTGATGAACCACCTGTGCCCCCTACTGTGCCTACTTGCTGTGCTTTAGCCAACCGGTGCTCTGCTCATTGTTGTGAGCATCACTCCTCTGCCCTCCGTTGTGACTGCCTCCCAACTGGCCAGTAGCGTCCTTCACCAGCCTCCTCCAAAGAGGCCAATCTTGACACCGCTGGTACCAGTCGTCGGCAAGTCCACTCAGCTCCACATCCTCCTGTACCACATCACTCCATCTCTTCTCCAGCCCGTGCCGCGCCTGCTTAGCCCCCTCTATCCGGCCGAACAAAAGCTGTTTATGCTCCTCACACAATCCAGCCTGGTTTAGGCAGGCCAGCCTAAATGTTTCTAACCGGCGAAGATGTTCCATTAGGGGGGTCCAAGTTTCGCAAGCATAGAGAAGGGAGGGAATGACCGTGGCCGAGAATACCTGAAGCTTCGTGCGGAGTGACAAACCGGGTAGCTTCCACATAGCGTTATGCAACCGATGAAAAGATAATGCCGCTCGTCTGATTCGGAGTGAGACCTCTGCTGTAAAAACGGAGCTGGTCATAAGCACACTGTCCAGGTATAGAAAACACTCCACTCTCTCCACAACTGCCCCATCACCAATTGGGAGCTGTGGGGGTGGAGTGTCCGATGGTACATGATACCCAGGCAGGTGCTTAGTTTTGGTTGGGCTGATGGTAAGGCCCCATCTCTTAGTGGCAAGCTCCAGGTTCATCAGCAGTGCCTCCAACTCCTCCTCTGAGTGAGCAGCAATCACCAGATCATCAGCATGCTTAATATGGTTGATCAATAGGGAGCTATTCCTTGACCGCACCCAGGCATCGATCAACCTCCCATTATATCTGTACCAGATGGAAAGTCCTCTGGTACATCCATCAAAGGCTTCACGAACCACGTGGTCGAAATATATATTAAATAATGTGGGAGCCAGAGGACATCCCTGTCGCACTCCAAGGTGTACAGGGAATGGCTCCGACTCCCGGCCACATAGTTTTACCCAGGCCTGCTCGCCATCGTGAAGGTACTTAATGGTCGCGAGCAACGGGACTGGGACTCCGAAAGCACGAAGAACAACCCAGAGCCCAGGCCTATTGACAGTATCACATGCCCCTATAGTTGTTACAATCCGTGTGGTACCCCTTTTTAAAGAGAGGGAACACCAGGGCATCCTTCCAATCCTGCGGAACCCACCCATTGGTCCAGACTGTTGTTATGATGTCATGTAGGGCAGTCTGTGCACAAACGCCACCCTCCCTCGGCATTTCGCTTGGGAGATCATCTTGGGTGTGATTCTTGCACCAATGTCAGGGTTTTTCCTGCATAGAGAATTGCTAGGTGACCGCCTGTGTCAAATTTTGTGTCATCTCTGGCTGTCTACAAAGCTCTGGTGGGTGTCTTCATGGAAAATACTAGGCGTGTATGTTTAGCGAGACAAGCTCACTTGGCGGCCACACGAGAAACACCAAATGTTTACTGACACCATTGTCTCTATGAAAGACATCGCTTGCTGCGGGCATGTAAACACTTTGCAGTCATCGTTAGTATCTATTCTCAGTTTGGCTGAAAAAACAGTGCAAAAGTGATCTTCCATTGATATAGAGTTTCATGCATTCCTTGAATCGATCACGTTACTCTCTTGTCGAATTCACAAAGTCTGGGAACAAGAAAATGTTGTGGTTCTTTCAAGAAAGCTTTCTTTTACTCCTCGCCTCGTAGATTATCTCAGAAATCTGTCCAGTACAGAATTTGTCTAGAGTCTCCCTCAGCGAATCTCCTAGCCGGGACTCTGTGAGCGTGCTCTATTTCCAGCTTATGGCCTGTTATGTCGAGCAGATTCGGGAAGAGCTCGTCTAGGAATTTCACCATATCTCGAACTCCATGCTCAGGAATTCCAACAATTCGAACGTTGTTTTGTCGATTACGATTCTCCAAATCCTCCAGTTTTTCCCAAACGTGTTCCAAATCCCCCTTGGTCGCTAGCGGATTAGCAGCTAATTCCCTCTCCGATGACTCCAGATAATCAATCCGTCTCTCGACTAGGACTGGGTATCGAGTTCGATACAATTTAGGCACTGACCAAATTGCTTCTAAACAATCGAGTATCGAAAAATGTCTTGTCATTCGGTACCAAATTTCGATACCTAAGGGGTTAATCTCGTTAAAGGGCTGTGAATACTTATGCACGTGTGATTTTTATCTGAAAATCGAATAGGTAGCAAAGTCAAGATATCGGTATCAATATATATATATATATATATTTTTTTTACGATACCCAGCCCTACTCTCGCTGTCCGACAATCTTGTAACCAACTTTTAGTCTCCATGGAATTAATTGATCGATGTATTACAGCAACATCTTCCAAATCTGCAGTGACTTTTATCAGCATTGCCAATACATTCATCAATTCACACCGGAGTTCAGTTCACCATCCGAATTGAGTCCGGGGCTTTCGGTCTGTTGCTCCGGGGAATCAGCTCGAGCACGTAAGTGTCTTTTAATATCTCCAGAGCCTGAGGATTTTTAATTTTTTGACACCTTGTCTTCCTAGTACAGTTATATATCAGGTTGTATCGAATCTCACTGGTTTATGACACAAATAGTAATAAAATTAGCAAAGTGCGTAGGGTTCGCCACTCACATGTCCGCTCCTCGCATGGTGTCACGTGACTCCCTACTTTTCTTTTTTTTAAATAGCTTTATTTGGTTGCATTTAAATGTTTCATTTGATTTTTGCCAAATTTTACTAGAACAACTGATTAATATGTGTAACTTCCACAGTTTTGCTGCAGATCGTTTGAGACAGGCTCTCCTCCAGCCCTGAATCCCAGCATGACAGAGGTCCAGGCCACAGTAGAGTTCTCTTTGGAGCTCTGCAAGTTCTACAATGTGGATCTCTTCCAAAGAGGGTAAGAACATGTTCTCAAGTTTTCTTTTTTTTTGGGGTTCAGTTGAAGCTTGCCTCAATATTGAGCTAGATTGGTTTCTTCTAGGCATCCGATAGAAATAAAGTCATTTTTTAATTTGTTTTATTTTAAGATGCAGTTGGACAGGGCTCAATGCATATTATCAAAGAACTGCAGCCTGTAACTCTGTTCTCCATTTAGACACCTCATATGAGTGATCAGCAGTCAGCCATGAGCTTCACTGACATCAATAACACAGAATGTTCGATACACTGCTGTAGACATCATTCCTGCTGATGCTTGCAGGCATGAGTCCCAGCTTCTCCAGCTAAATGTGCACCAGCTTTTCTTAGAATTCATAATTTACGAGTCTCTCCTAAAGTAATTAGTTTAGGCACTTCACATGTGTCTGCTTGTACTGTTGGACTGTTTTAATTAGGAATGGGTATTTTGGTCATTTTGTCTAATCGAGGGGCAATGACATGTACATAACCTTATATATAATAACATGTCTGACAAACATCTTTGTCTGCTACAAAAGATTGCAATCAAAATATTCATATTTTTTTATTATGTGAAAATCTAAATGAAAGAATGTGCACAACGCGCTTCTGTCTGTTATTCCTTCAGGTTACCATAGTAATCATAGTAAGTGCGCACCCTTTTTTTTTAGTGACAGTCTGAACCGTTTATTTTCAAATTGTGATAGCATTATTAGGAGACGCCATAACCATTGCATTTTTAATATGCATGTTAAGTTGAAGTTCAGTTTTGAAGACGCTGCGTTCTGTTCCATTTAGCTGCGTTCTGTCTAGCTGTTTGATACACTCGCAGCGCATTGAGTCCACTGCCTCACGCCTCTTGTGGGTATGTGTGTCTCCCCAAGTGTTCGCTCCTTTGGAGAAAGCTACGATGCTCCGTATGTTACTGTGATTATTCACGAAGCGTTCCATTCAATTGGGAGTGTCGGAATTTCCACCTTTCAACTGGGGAAAGTGCAACGGAATGACATTTTATGTTGGACTTCTAATTTGGAAACTCATATGGAAATCTTCAACTCCCATTTCGTGGAGATGCAGGTGTGTGTTACTTCACGCAAACATATTGGCATCCAGGACAGGGAAGTTTACACACAGTGACAAACATTCACTTAATGCAAGTCAAAGTTCTTACATTTAATGATAATAAACGTGTTTAGCAAACGTTTTGCAGAGACAGGTGTTCAAAACATGGTTAATTACACTCTCTTTTGATTATCATAACGATAGCATTGCAGCGTCGTATATCAGTTTGGTTGCTATGAGACATCTCTGACAATCAATGTACCCCTCAAAATCACAACGTAATCAATCTCAAAATTAAAAATAAGATTCCTTTTTGACACGTTTGTGTTTAGTTTTCAGGTAATTGTCACTGAATTACAAATTAAGTGAGTAGTCACATCATGCATGAACATCGTATTCATATTCGATCATTGCTGTCATGTCCGAGTACTCGAGTACTCATACCCATCCTTATTTTTAATCAGTTTTTATTTTCTGTCAACTTCAACCAGTATCCAAAATTAACAATAAAAATTTAAATGGGAGTAAAATATGTATGGCCATTAACTTAACTAGCAACTGCAAAATAAAATGGTTTAAATATGGAAAAGTGTACCTTTTCCATCATAAGTGTATATAGTGTGCATATAGTGTTATGTTGGTTATTCTTTGCACAACAGCAAAAATAAGAGTAACAAAGTCATGATGTGCCTTACTCAGGCCATTTCAGATGTGTAAGACTATTCTGTTGCAGAATACAAATTAAGATTTTTGGAGATCTTCAGAAGCTATATAATAGGTGTGAAACTGATCTTTCAGACTTTTCACCAGCCCCAACCAGTAGGTGGAGATATGTATGAAGAATGTGACTTCCCAAAAAAAGATGATTGTGAATAGGAATTAGGGCTGCAGGATTTGGACAAAAAATCATATTGCGATTATTTCGAAAAATATTGCAATTGCGATTTGAACTGCAATTATGATGGTAATGTTTTCCACATGTTCATCTGCAAAAAGGCTACTGGGGTTTTCACATTTGAGCCCTCTTAAAAATAACCAAACTGAGACCTTTTTTCATTTCAACCACAAACAAATAAATATATAAACAGTGAAACAAAGTCTTCTTCATATCCAAATGTTACATCCACCGTGTATGTGTTTTTGCCCATTTTGTGATAGGGTCTCAGCCCACTAATCATCAACATTAGTTTTTGAAACAGTCAACTTGAATATTAGGGATGCTCCAATCAGGATTTTAACATTCGACACCGATCTCCAATTTTCATCTCATCAATCGATGCTGATCATTTAACTTTTTATCAGCAGCTCTGTCAAATCTGGTTATATGTAAGCTTTCTGCTCAATGTCACTGTTAACTACATTTCCCTGTTGGTATAGTTGTTGCCTAGTTTTCGCTGTCAAAAATAATATTGATTGATTGAATAAATCAGTATACACAGAATATAAATATTACTCTTTATTCTAGGCCTTAAAAACTAGTAGGATTATACAAACTATTATTTACTGTATATGAGATAGTCCTAAAGAATGAGGCTTAATGTCAAACTGAAGTTTAACTGATAACCCATTGGTGTAATTACATTTAAAGTGAAAATTTTGGTTAGTTTGTCACCATTTCATTCAATTATATTTATTCATTATTTTATTATATTTAATTTAGCAATGCATTATATTATAGTAACTAAATATTTGATATAGATGTATTTATATGTATGTTCCTTTTCATTTTGTTGGATGTTGGTAATATTAGTTCCTGTGGAGCGGAGGGGGGGGCGCGGCCGATCAGAATATCGCGCGCCCGGTCCCCAATCGGCCTGATGAGGCGCGCGAGGGATAAAGGCGGCCGGTGACGATGGTTCGAGAGAGAGAGAATTATGGGCATGTCCGTCGTGTGTGTTTGTTTATGTGTTTTGGTTTAAGTTTTCATTAAATTATCATTTATATTGACAAGCCGGTTCTCGCCTCCTCCTTGCCCATCCTTCAACTGTGTTACATTGGTGCCGAAACCCGGGAGGAGTGTGGAGCGGAGGGGGGGGCGCGGCCGATCAGAATATCGCACGCCCGGTCCCCAATCGGCCTGATGAGTCGCGCGAGGGATAAAGGCGGCAGGTGACGATGGTTCGAGAGAGAGAGAGAGATCGTTAGCGGACATGTCCGTCATGTGTGTTTGTGTTGTCTTTTAAGTTTTCCATTAAATTATCATTTATATTGACAAGCCGGTTCTCGCCTCCTCCTTGCCCACCCTTGAGCTATTTTACATTGGTGCCGAAAGCCGGGAAGGAGGAGGGATGCCCGTCGCAGGGTCCTCGACACTGCTGTCCACCCTGGGGAGCGCCGCTGCCATCTTCCGGGTGACGGAGTAGCCCGACCGCCCGGATGCGGGGAACGGCCGTCGTCCGCGGGGCAAATGGGGACTGGATAACCCGACTGCCTGGAGCGAGGAGCCGCTGCCGGGCGGAGGAGTGCCCTGCCGTCCCGAGACGCGGAGGGGTCGAGGGAGACCGCCGTCCGCGAGGGGAGGAGGGAATAATCTCTCCGACCGCCCGGAGCGGTAGAGCCGCTGCCAGGGGCGGAGGAGTGTCCCCATTTGCTGCCAGAAAAGCGGAGGCGCATTCTGCCCGCTGGGGGTCGAAGGTGTCACCGGTTTGCCCGGGGTTGGAGCGGCTGTCGTCCGCCTGAGTGTGGAGGAGTGTTCGAGGACCACGCGACGGTACATCGGAGAACCGGTGAGTGAGTTTTTTTCTCTCTCTCCTCTCTCTCTCCCTTTCGCACCGTGTTGGCCTTTTCCCTCGCCTATTTTGTTGTTTGTTTGTTTTTTTTTTCTCCCTCCTCTCCTCCCAGGGTGAGGAAGGCGAGGATGACCACGCGGGACGCAAGATACACCCCGCCCCAGGGATGGGGGCGGGTGTACGTCATGCCGGTGGAACCCCGGCCTGAGATAACGCCGGGAGGAGTGTGGAGCGGAGGGGGGGGCGCGGCCGATCAGAATATCGCGCGCCCGGTCCCCAATCGGCCTGATGAGGCGCGCGAGGGATAAAGGCGGCCGGTGACGATGGTTCGAGAGAGAGAGAATTATGGGCATGTCCGTCGTGTGTGTTTGTTTATGTGTTTTGGTTTAAGTTTTCATTAAATTATCATTTATATTGACAAGCCGGTTCTCGCCTCCTCCTTTCCCATCCTTTAACTATTTTACAGTTCCGCTTTCACTTGTTTCCACGGGGAGTTTAATAAGGGCGACACGCACTCTAGTGAGGTAAACTGGAGAAGAGGACTCTACAGGTGTTACTGTTTATGCTGTTTGCTCAGCAATCATTTAATAAACATTTTTGAATTGTACCTCATCTTGTATTCTGCGATATTATTATGATACCTGTGCCTTGCGGAAACTGAGATGCTGCTACCGCAGATAATAATACAAAACACCAAGAAGAATACCGCTAAGTATATCGACAAGACACACAACAACAAAAAAAAAAAAAAAAAAAAAAGGGAATCTACACAGTCTATATTGCGTGCCTTTAGTCACTCCCTTTATCATAGGATTATTTCTAATCCATTATTCCATTTAAGTTGATAATTGTATAGTCTCTATATAATTTAATACTAAGGACCATGTGGTTTGGAACTCTTGCAGTCTTAAATGCTGTTTACTTGTCATTTCTTCAATGGGCAACAAATCTATTATCTGATCCAGCCATTGACCCAGTGTCAGTCCTGCAGGAAATCCATGCAGTAAGTATGCATGTTTTTGCAAAATAAGAAAACATTGTAAACACACATTTTTTTGTAAAGGGAAACTTATTTTCAATATCATAATTCAATAAATATAACATAGGGCATAGCTCAAAAGTACAATTACACATATCTTGAATTACTTTATGAATCTTCTCCCAAAAAGAAAAAATAGCTTTACAATACCAAAATAAATGCATGAATGTTCCTAATTCAATTCCACATTTTCTACACATAGGAGAGTTTGTGTCATTAAATTTATTAAGCTTCACTGGAGTTATATAGTATTTATACAGAAATTTATTATTAGTTTCTTTAACTTTAATGTTCACACTCAAAGGTAAGGTCAAATTAATACACAAAGTTAACCATTCTTTTTCGCTGAACTTCCTTTTAAGCTCTAATTCCCAATTTGTTCTCAGAGAAGAAAAAGAATTTGGGGAGCTTTCTAACAGAATTTTATACAAATGAGAAATCTTCCCCTTAACCGAAGTAGCAGAAATAATACATTTTTCCAACTCTGTAGGATATAATCTAAGTTGTCCCTTTTTATGTAGAGATGTAATAATGTGACGAACCTGCAGATATTTAAAAAAATCTGTTCTAGGAATTTGATATTCAACACAAATAGCAGTAAACGATTTAACAGACTTAGAGTCTTCATCAAACATATGCGCAAAAGTTTTCAGCCCATGAAGTGACCAGTTTCGAAAATCAGATCCTGAAGTTTTGATTCTGGCTGATAGAATACGCACTTCAGAGGAAGATATTAGATAAGTGCTCGACAGGAAGAAAACGCTGGATTTTCATAACGTTCGTGAAATACATCTGTTTAAACGAGAATTCTGCATATTTGCAAATGGTATATAATAGAAGTTTTATTGATATTTGCCTTTTATCATTAGAAAATAAAGTTAAAGTTTACAGTTGATGAGAGACTGTTAGAATACGTGCTTTAGATGTAAATAAATGAGCACTCCACGGGATGCTTTATCTGCTGAAGTTGTGTGAGGTTGGTTTATTACATCTGTTTAAAGAGATATGTGCATATTTGCAGATGGTGTTTGACATTTAGTTTATTAATATTTGCCTTTTTATCATTAGACAAGACAGTTAAAAGTTCAACTGTTTAGGAGAGAGAGGGAGAATGAAACAAGTGAGCACATTAACATTACGAGCTCAAACGTATCTGCAGTGGCTCTGTTATGCAAACTGTTAAATCTGGACTGTGTTGCACACCGGTCTATTATTGTAGTAACACGATGGCTCGTAACAACAAACTTAACCGTGACTAGTTGTTTACATGTTGCTTCACATGGAAACTGCAGATTTTCGGCGCTCTCAAGAAACAAATCTGCTAAACGTGAAAGTGTATCGGCCATTTAAAAAAACTCACATCGGTCGATCACTAGTCATAAATTCCATGACTGCCAAAGAGTTTGGTTGATTTCTCATTGAATTGTTGTGTTTTTTAGGTAATGGATTTTTCTAAAAGTTGTTTTTCTGGTTGTGTTGGCAGGTTCTATCAGATCCGAGCCAGTATGAAAGTGCCGCCACGGGTCCCGCAGAGGGTGGAAGCCAGTCTGCTGCATCCCACAGGTGAAATTGCGCAAACTTCAAATGAACATTCCATGCAGTGGAAGATGGTTTTTAACCCAGAGGCTGCCAAATTTGGCAAAACCACTGTTTGGCTGAATTTATGTTCCTGATGCCTAGGGCGCTGTGATAAAAATCATTATGCACTGAAGCTGTATTTTTAAGTATACAATCAGTTTTACTTGTCCAAAGGCTTCCTCAGGCTGTATTTCTCACAGGAATGCAGTCGAGCTGCAGTTCTGAGGTTTAAACATCTGTTGTAACATCCAAAATGTTTAAACCTCCACTTTCTCTCAAGCTTTTCACCACTATAGCGCTCAGCTCTTAATAATATACATGAACATCTCTGTGTTTTCCTCAGGGCCTGCATTGATTGACACAGTGGGGAGTAGGGAATCTTAACTCTCACTTTAACAGGCTCTGTGTATGTGATGGTGTGTGTCATTGTCTTGCACCCTGGGGTGAAATGTAATGAGAAGCATTTCTATAATTCTTACCTCATAGGACTAGCAGGGCTGTCTATCTGTTAAGACGTTTACAGGCATTTCTTCAACTAAGGGCACCTTTTTTGGAATGAAATGACAGACTCCTTTGTCTTGCTAAGGCTAATTTCATTGCTGGGATTTCATGTTTCCAAAATACACAAAATCAATAATATTTTCACACTTTTTGCATAATTTGACAAAATAACAGTTTGATTGCAAATGACACACATATATTCTGATAATTACCTGGATGTTTTTCTTTGACTCCTTGGTAACACAGTAAACTAACTTTTCATTAAACTTTATTAGGGGGTAAATTATTGGATGGAATATTTTTATGGAAACTGAGGGTCAGTCAAATTTGCGGGAAAAAAAAATTGTAAATCATTTTCAGTCATTTTCATTGGTGGATTTTCAATGTATTTTTATTAAACATCTATTACACACATGTACAGCTATTAAAGTCTATAAATTAAAAAGCATTTGAAAATTTGTATGAAAATAATAATTAAATCATTAAAAAAATTACGTTTCCAAAACCATTTTAATATAACAAATCTTTTTAATTTGCTATCAAATTTGTGATCAAACTCTGGCCCATAAAGCTGCCTGTATTTGAAGAAACATTCCCTTTTCATAGGGAATAGCCTTTTTTGGGGCTTTAAAACCATCGCTTTTGCTTGAAATCTGTTTTGAACACAGTCAAAGGTGTCTTGTTTGGGCATCCAGTGGCTTGTTTCATTTTGAATCATCAAGGCTATCTTAGAGTGCTGTGTTTTTCCCTTGATAGATGAATGTTCTGATAAAACTGCAGTATTCCCTTTGGAGAGCAAAAATAACTCTGCAAGGCTTTCTCAGCCTGCCTCTGTGACTGCTTTGTGTGCGGTGTTATGATTTGGTTGGATGAAATTACAAGACATTACGGAATAATCAAGATCAGTTTAAAAGCCTTCTGATGTCTAATTATGGTTTAGTGAAATCCCCCCTTTAAAAAGGAACAGAAACATGAACATGGATTTCTTTACCCATGTGTTGTTTGTTTTCTGCTAAAACATTTTGGATTCCTGGTCAAAAATGACTGATCCACTAAGATTGTTTATAAATATCTCAATCCATATACACTGATCATCCACAATAGTAAGTAAATAATATTTATTATCTCGTTACAGTGGCACCTGTCAAGGGGTGGGATATATTAGGCAGCAAGTAAACAGTCAGTTGTTGAATTTCATGTGTTGGAAGCAGGAAAAATCGGCAAGCATAAAGATCTGAGCAACTTTGACAAGGGCTAAATTAGGATCTCTAGACGTCTGGGTCAGAGCATCTCCAAAACAGCAGGTCTTGTGGGGTGTTCCTGGTATACAGTGGTTAGTACCTACCAAAAGTGGTCCAAGGAAGGACAACCTGTGAACCAACTACAGGGTCGTAGGCCCCAAGGCTCATTGATGCACTTGGGGAGAGAAGGCTATACCCCAACTAGTTCGATCCCACAGAAGAGGTACTATAGCACAAATTGCTGAAAAACTTAATGCTGGCCATGATGGGACCTGGGTTGCTCAGCGAGTAAAGACGCTGACTACCACCCCTGGAGTGGGTGTGCTGAGTGACTCCAGCCAGGTCTCCTAAGCAACCAAATTGGCCGGTTGTTGGGGAGGGTAGAGTCACATGGGGTAACCTCCTGGTGAGTTGTTTGTGGATGCCATGGAGAATAGTGTGAAGCCTCCACACGCTCTATGTCTCTGCGGTAACGCGCTCAACAAGCCATGTGATAAGATGCATGGGTTGATGGTCTCAGACGTGGAGGCAACTGAGATTCGTCTTCCGCCATCCGGATTGAGGCGAGTCACTACGCCAAGACAAGGACTTAAGAGCATATTGGGAATTGGGCATTCCAAATTGGGGGGAGAAAAAAAAAATGCTGGCCATGATAGAAATGTGTCAGAACACACAGTGCACCGCAGACCAGTCAGAATGCTCATGCTGACCTCTGTCCACCGCCGAAACGCATACAATAGGCTAGTGAGCATCAGAGCTGACCATGGAGCAATGGAAGAACGTGACGTAGTCTGATGAATCACTTTTTTTTTAGATAATGTGGACGGCTGGGTGCGTGAGTGTTGTTTAACTGTGGAAGTTAGGCCGGCAAAGGCAGTGTGATACTGTGGGCAATGTTCTGCTGGGAAACCTTGGGTTCTGGCAACATGTGGATGTTACTTTGAAACGTACCACCTACCTAAAAATTGTTGCATACCACGTATACCCCTTCATGGCAATGGAATTTCCTGATGGCAGTGAGCTCTTTCAGCAGAATAATGTGCCCTGCCACACTGCAAAAATTGTTAAGGAATGAATGAGGAACATGACAAAGAGTTCAAGGTGTTGACTTGGCCTCCAAATTCCCCTGATTTCAATCCGATTGAGCATCTATGAGATCTGCTGGACTAGCATGTCCGATCCATGGAGGCCCCACCTTGCAACTTATAGAATTTAAAGGATCTGCTGCTAACATCTTGGTGCCAGATACCACAGGACACATTCAGAGGTCTTGCACGTCATCCGCGCAGCCTGACCGTAGCAAAGTGGGCGCGTTTACTCGCGTGATTAACTGAAAGTGAAGCACTGCCCGCTCATGATGTGTGAATGACTTGCACGTGCTGCGCGAGTCTGTTTGGTCTCGTCACATTTAAACTTCTTGTTTAGCCTCCCATTCAGCTCATGAAATCACGCTGCGTGATCATGAGGAAGGATTACATCAAGATGTAGATTGGAATGCAGATGTGGAATTTCATATGATAAAATAGACTGCTCCTCTCTCGCTGTTGCTGGTGTGTCAGTGATTACCTCTGCCATAGGTTGCAGACCCTTGTGCTAGCGAGTCTTGTGCTTTCCTTAAATGGCGTTTTCATGGGCATGGATTATTATTGTGAATAAACGTGCACACAACGGCCATTTACGAATATACATTCAACTTAAAAATTTGTGTGTACGCAGCGTTTGTGAATCCAGAGGAAAGTTTTTGGGGAAAGTCCATTTTACGTGTAAACTACTCCCAATTTACTCATATTTCATGAATGAGGTGCATTGAAAGTAAATGTTTATGGGAACTGTTGAGTAGTAATGTGTGTTCTTTCAGGTTCGGATCTGGCTTTCCCAGCATCAGTTCAAGATGATGTAATCTGCAGCAAAACTTTTCAGATCCTTTACAAAAACGAGGAGATTGTGGTCAACGATGTCCTCATATTTAAAGTGATGATGCTGCTAGATGCAAAGAAGGTCAGAGAATAAGTCTCATGGTTCATAGAACAAACACAGAATGAGATCAGAGAGTCAAATCTGCCTGCAGCACTGGTGATTGTGATTTAGATGTATTTTTATCCTTCAGGTGGAGGAGTCCTTAAATGAAATGGACTTTCAGCTGACTTTGGATCTGTACTTCACTGATGGCGACTATTCGTACGTAGAATTATAACTCAGCATTTGTGTTTTGGCATAATAGTTTTTTTTAATGTTGCTTGCTAAGGTAGTTGTTTGTCATTTTGCAGTGATATTGAACTCAGTGTTTGTTTTTGTCAACTATCAGGCCTGAGGACCCCAGTTCTCTCCAAAGCATCAGCAGTCGAACGCTGCGTTTGCACTTTAGCCTCCACAGAGGCATCCACCAGCATGTCAACGTCATGTTTGACTACTTCCACCTGTCTGTCATTTCTGCCACTCTCCACGCCTCACTGGTGGCCCTGCATCAACCTCTAATCAGGTCAGCAGCAGTACACCTGCCAGTCATTGTCATTTTGTAGTATGCTATTAGGGAAGAAAGAAGCCTGTTAGTTGCTTGTGTTTCTTGGTGTGGAGAAGTTTTAACAATTTTTTTTTATTTTGTTATAATTAATTTTCTTTAAAACTGTGACTTTTGATAGCAGTTGAAGTATTTTGTGGTTTAATTAACTCTCTGTGTTTGTACCTTAAGTTTCCCGCGGCCGGTGAAAAGCACCTGGCTGAACCGTAATGCACCGGCACAGAGCAAAGACTCTCTCATCCCCCCACTGGAGTCTGTGGTGTTCGGCAGCAGTTACGTCAAACAACTGTCCCCAGATGTAAGAATACACACATGCACATCAAACTCTAAAATGCTTATGAGTTCAAAGTTCAGGGCAGGCATTTTTAGTTCAGTTTTAATCCAAAAGTTAAATATACCTTGCTGACTTTGCATTTTCCAAAGCAAGATACACAGCCAATTATTTTCTCTCATATCAGTGAGTGCTTTAAGGCTTGCCAAAAATAGACCACCATTATGTAACTGAACAGCTTGAGCTATTACTGTTACTGAGATGTGTTTTGCACTACAGTACTTCTTTCAAGAGTTCAGTCTCATTAAGTCACCTTAAAGGTGCCAGATGGACCTTCTTTTGACATTCTTTTGCATAGCAATGGCGCTTCCTTTACTGAAAAGTTTCTGAAGGTCAAATTCAAAGACTGTGCCGACCCAGCTGTTCAGTTCAATTATTTAAATCAGGGGTCAGCAACCTTTTTGACATTTTTTATTTTCCTGGTCAATGGCTGTGCCGAATGCAAAATATATAAAAAACTCCTTTTAGACCCCAGTCACAATTGTTACTAGTGGGATTAAATGGGTTAATGACAGTGTAGATTACCTATAGGGTAATTGGCCAGTGCACTATCAAACAGAGAGGCTGTGACAACCTGTGATAACAGAGACCGCAGCAGGGTTTCCGTTAGCCGGTAATCAGTACCGCCGCTCCCTATACTCATATTAAACAGTGTGTGTAAGGCACCAACTCCCTAGAGGGGCACCAGAAATTCTACCGGCTGCCCTTACTCTCATGTTATATGTAATTCAAGGACCTGTTAGCAGTCACGGAACACAGACGTTCGCCTCACGCTCACACTTTCCCTTCGCGCTCGCACCACACCTCGCAGTGCAAGGCTGGTGTTCAAATGATGCAATGATGTTACAATGTTAGGAGCTGGTCTTGGCATAATGTCTCCCATCTGTTTTCCCGATAGCCAATGCATGTAACATTAGCGCCGTTTGCGCTAATTGACTCGATTCTCATGAACTATGGTTCATTCAATGTGTCATGTTACGTGTTAACGGCATTAAAAACATTAGTGCCGTTAAATACATTAGTGCCGTTAAATGATTTTTGCGTAATAATGTATTAACTTCGACAGCACAAAATTTTTAATGTGACCATGGTTTCAGGAAGGCAAGTTTGGAAATCAAGGTTTAATGGTGGTGTTTTCCTTATTACATGACGTGTTGTTCTGAAAGCAAAAAGAAACAAATGAAAGACTGTAGGCTGTCATCCGCGCAGAATGACCGAAGCAAAGCTGGCACGTTTACTCGTGCGATTAACCGAAAGTGAAGTGCTACCGACTTTGATGAGCAAATGGCTTGCACGTGCTGCACGAGTCTGTTTGGTATACTGCAGTCTCATCACATTTTTACTTTTTGTTTAGCCTCCCATTCAGCTCATGAAAACACGCTGCGTGATCATTAGGAAGGATTACATCGAGATATAGATTGGAATGCAGGTGCGGAATTTATATAAATAAAAAAAGTCTACTCTTCTCTCTCCCCATTGCTGGTGTGCCAGTGGTTAGTTTGCCGACCCTTGATTTAAATCATTTAAAAATCTTCTTAAAAATATTTTATCATTACGGTACCACTTTTGCAAGACTTTGTTTTGGAAATGTATTGATCATTTTGTTTACCAAGGTCAAATCATTACTAATTTTGCAAATTATCATAAATGTTTTGAATCAATGTTTTCCTTTTAAAGTTTTATTAAAACATGTCTATGTCACCCCGAATTTAAAAGAACAAAATAATGAAATTCTCAGTGCTGTAATACAGAAATTATAAATCAATTACACTAAAGATATATTGTAATATTATCTTTTTAAAGATAAATCAGCATAAATGAAAGCAAATTTCTTTTAATTTTTATTTAGCTTTACATCAGTGAAAATTTGAATAAAATTACCTTAATTTGTCACAATGCAAAAGGAAAAAAATATATGGCTATAAAAATGTAATGGTCCTTCTTTTCACACACCATTCAGTGATGCATCAAGACTTTCTTATGCTTTGCAGAGGAAAACCTTCCTGGTATCGGATCAGTGCCTACAGCACGCCATCAGCCTGCATCAGAACATGTGTGCCAGCCTCCTGCAGGCATATCAAGGCCTGTTCTGCTACTTTACCTCCATGACCAAGAGCTTGCCCTCCTCCCAGCGCATGGAGCTAGGTATGCAGTCCATCAGAGCTGGAAAACAATACAAATCTAATTTCCAACCTGATTAGGGAGACTGGAGTTATTTTACAAGCTTACTTTTACACTGCACCTTCATTTTTTACCTGTTAAGAGCATTTAGGTGGCTAATTGTCATGTTTTTGGTTTAGTTTTCATCTACTTTGACCTTGAATGCAAAGTTAATATTTCAGAAGGCCTCCATTTTGGCTCGGTTAAATATTTGATTTTGTTTTCTATACCCTGGTTAGCTAGAGTTTCTGTATATGTCTGTTTGTATAAGCATGTGACATGTTTTTTTGGTATGTTTGGCATCAATTGGTCATATGGTTTTACATATTAATATTTTTTATATTTATGTTTAATCTCAACCCCATTGAAGACTGACCGTGAATCACTAACTTGGCTTATAGTAATGCAAATACTAACTTGTGAATAATTGTTTAACTAGCTGCTCTTATTGAACATTTAAGCAATAGTTTGCCCAGAAGTGAAAATTCTACCATCCTCTACTTGCTTTGATTAGGTTTGGAACGATACCATATTTTCTCTTCCAATTCCGATACTTGAACCATCACAGGGTATCAGCTGGTCCTTAAAGTCTTAAATTCAGAATCTGCATGAGTCAAAATCATCTCTCTCTCTCTCTCTCTCTCTCTCTCTCTCTCTCTCTCTCTCGTGCATCCTTCATTTAGCAGCTGACGCTGTTACATACAGTACATATACACATGTATAAACCTTCATAATCTCGAGACTGAGACTAAACGTTTAGTTTTAAATTTTTTTGTTCCATGGCATAGAAGAATTCATACAGACTCAAGGGTGAGCAGTGATGACCAGTGAGCAGTGATTTTTTTTTTTAAATGAACTGCCTTTTAACAAGCTTTTAAAGGTATCTGCCAAGAAAATAAATATATAAATGTTATTCAGTACATGCTGAGACCTTATTCACAGCTGCGCCATCTTTGATTTTTAATGACAATGACAACAAGGCTGTGCGGGATATACGTACAGTCTCTTTAATGGGCTGTACTGCAGTTTAAATAGTTTTTGGCTTGTTCCGTGTACAAAACATTGAAAAAATATGTTTTCAATGACACTCAGTAGGCAAAAAACTCCAGACAACATGAGTTGTGAAAAATCAGATGGGATATTGGAGCTTTTTACAGATTTATACTGTGCATGCCATTGAAGAGATGGTATGTCTATCCCTCACAGCCTTGTTTCCATTCCCATTAAAAATCGTGTGCCCCCAGTCTCCACTAATTCTACGCCAGTGAATTCACAGTAGTGTTATACGCTTCTCATTCAACAACTGGTAAAATGCTTGTCCGGTGCTGTTCTCAATACATGTTATAGGTGGACCAAACTATTGATCATCTACATCTAAGGTGGAGTTTATGTGGAGCGACCACATATTGCGCTGAGCAGCGCATCGCATTACGAGCCTCTGCACGTGTTTATGTGTGTGTCGGCAGTTCAGTAAAGCGTGGTGCCAGATCCTTATTTTGCATGCTGACTGTATATTTATTATTAAACACAGCCTTTTGCAATTCACAAAGCTTTTGGATGATGTAAGACCCTGAATAAATACACAAGTTATATGGACTACTTTAATTGGGATTGAAGGTTATTTATGTCATTCTTTGAGCTTGACGGTAACGTCAATGACCAACATGCGGTATCAGATTTTGATCGGCTCGTCGGACCGATACCCGGTCTGGGTAAAAATGTCAGTATCGGACTCGATACCGATCCAGGTAACAGATTGGTGCCATCCCTAGCTTTGAACATCTACTACTTGACTTCTGTGAAACAAATGGTAGATTATTGTAAAATGTTCACACTGCTCTTTTCTATAGGAAGACATTGAATGGGGACAGGTGCTGTTGAGCTCAAAAAGAAGCTTAAAGGGTTAGTTCACCCAAAAAAAAAAATTCAGTAATTGTTTACTCACCCCTATGTGGTTATAACCCCATATGACTTTCTCAGTGATATCATACAATTGCAGTTTATGGTGACCACCACTTCAAGCTTCAAAAGTATGGTGTCTAATGAATTATTCCATGAGACTCATGATTGTTATGAAAGCATACGATGAGCTTTTGTGAGAAACAAACTGAAATCTAATGTATTATTTAGTGTAATTGTTAACTGACGTTTACTCGCCTCTTCGCTTTCATGAGACCGCATGAGAGCTGCAGTTCACGCAGCCTCCCGCTCGCAACATGGGGTGTTCAAGCGAAAATTCGTATTGTTTATATAAAAACAGGTCCACCACAGCGATAGAAACAATAGAACACTACACAGCTGCACACAAACCAAAGAACAGAACTTACTAAATATGTCTGATGAGCATGTAGTCGGAGAATAGTTGCAGTTTTATACCCAGCAGTTCTCAATCAAGGAAGGGGAAGGTTTCGTCTCTATTCTGAAATGGTGAGCATTTGTGACAGACCTCCGAATGAAGAGATCGATACCTCAGTGAAAACAATTGGTAGGTGTAACTTTCTTGGCCAAAATCAAGTAGTTTTTAACCGGCTAGTGATATGCAGTGGACCGGTGCCAGTTCACAGCGGGCAGGGCTGCATGCTTCTTTTTGCTTTCAAAACACCACTATTAATTCTTGAGATTTCCAACCCAGCATACAGGTACACCGCCCTTAAACCACGGTCATACTCAAAATTATGCTACATAAAACGATTACAATACAAAACGTAAACCCGCATCATGGGGTTCAGAAATGTGAGTATTCAAAATATAAATGAAACCTGGAAATAAACCTTTCTGATTTTGCAGGTGCGATTCACCAAAAAGGCTACAGTTGATCGGCTTGTGATGCGCGAATGGCTTGTACTCACAGTGCAAGTCTCGTCACACTTTAAAAGTGTCACTAATTTCAGATGAGAATGAGCTTTATTGCCAAGCAAGCTTACACAATCAAGGAATTTGTCTTGGTGACCGAAGCTTCCAGTGCATAAATAATACAACAACAAGACAAAAACTGTATTCCAAAAACTGAAAAGGGCTGGAAAAAGTCTTCTGAAGCCATACAATATGAATAACAACTTAAATTTCAGTCTGTTCCTCATAAAGCTTTTGTATGACTTCAGAAGAACTGGAAAATGGTTCGATTGTCAAATGGACTACTTTTATATTTATTTGTAATTTTGGACCTCGTTGGCACCATTCACTTTCATTATATGGAAAAGTCTCCTTTTGTGTTCTATGGAAGAAATTTAGTAAAAACATGAATGTGTATAAATGATCCCTGAATTTTCATTTTGGGTGGACTTACCCTTTTATTAGTTAATTATGTTTCTAAATAGCCTTTGTATCTCAAATCTGTTCTATTGTATGCCATTGAATCAGCATGCCCATCCTTTTATCTCCTGGTCGTTAAACTGACCTATAATACAAATTTCACTCCAGAACTTACATTGTTAACTCTCACTCACTTAGTTGAAGCTAAACTACTCACCCCTTGCTGCCTTTTGAGCAAATGTATCACATGACTAAACTTTTATAATGTATTTAAGGATAAACTAATCTCGAACAGCAGAAAGGGAGAGTGAAAGTTTTAAACATGCCTATATGTGCAATCCTACCACTAGCCAAGCCCAGCATGCAGGTCCTTTATGAACGAGTTCTCAGAAGACCTTACCCACCAGGCCAGAGGCACATCTACATAGGTATGTCCCTCCAAAACCGACTCTCTGCTCCACATGCCTCTTGCCTTTCATTTGTGTCTTCCAATAGTTCACCCAACAAATTAATATTCTGTCCACATTTACCCAACCTCATGTAATTCCAAACCAGTATGGCTGTCTTTCCTCCATGAAGCACAAAATTAGATATTAGGCAGAGAGTAAGGGTCTGATATACTGAGTCGCCATTCACTTTCATTGTATGGACAAAAGATGCAATTAAATTGAATTGTGACTGTGGCTGACTTTCTGCCTTGCATCTTCTTTTGTGTTCCACAAAAGAAAGTCATATGGGTTTGGAACAGCATGAGGGTGAGTAAAAGAAGACAGCATTTTCAAGTTTTGGTGAGCTGTCCCTTTAGGCTTTCTGTCTTCCGTTCCCCCTAATCTGGACGTTTGTCAGTAGCAAATGTCCTCCACTGATGGATCTCTTCTCTCACTCTTATCACAGTTTAGTCTTACTTTCCTCTAGTAGTCTCTCAAATCTAAGGCTGACTTGGAATCAGTCAGATGGCTTGAACTCAACATTGCTGGTTCTCTGTCCTACTTCCTGTGCTATTCCTCTGACCCCCTCTCATGTGCTGTGAATCACCGGCTCTTGAGACAGACCCCTTTTTCTCATACACTCCTTACTGCTGCTCTAAGAACAACATTCTCACTTTTCTGTCTTTTCCCTTTTATAGAAGAACTTGATGTGGAGGCACGACTTCATGAGCTTTGTGAACAAGTCAAGGTATGTTATAAATGTTTAATTTGGATATGGTCATGGTGGTAGCTCTCCATATATAAAATAGTTTTGGTTTGGTGGTTATTGTTTGTCTGGTGCCCCCTGGTGGTTAATAAACTCTTGTGCCTATGTAATGTGTATGTGATGTTTTGCAGCAGAGGGCAGAGAGCCCAGATGAGCTGGCTGAACTGGTGAACATGAACTTGGCACAGCTGTGCTCTCTCCTCATGGCACTATGGGGAAATTTCCTAGAAGTTGTGTCGCTTAATGAGCACGTCTCTGTACTGCTGGCCCAGGAGCACCACACACGGCGGGTGAGTTCTGAGATCTTTTCCAAACACCTAACCCTAAGTATTACACTTCAGCACAAAACTTGTCCCACAACATTTGTTATAAGCATGAATGATACCTCAACCCATGCTGCTTGTTAAGGAGAGGTGTATTGCTTCTTTTTTAAAAGTGTGACTTATGATTTTCACCTGGCAGGAATGATTTACGTTGTCATTAGTCTCCCTTCCCTTGTTTTGGATTTTTTTTAGCCTATGCACCGAAGCAATATGGATATACAGTATCTCACAAAAGTGTGTACACCCCTCGCATTTTTGTAAATATTTGATTATATCTTTTCATTTGACAACACTGAAGAAATGACACTTTGCTACAATGTAAAGTAGTGAGTGTACAGCTTGTATAACAGTGTAAATCTGATGTCCCCTCAAATTAACTCAACACACCATTAATGTCTAAACCGCTGGAAACAAAAGTGAGTACACCCCTAAGTGAAAAATTGGGCCCAAAGTGTCAATATTTTGTGTGGCCACCATTATTTTCCAGCACTGCTTTAACCCTCTTGGGCATGGAGTTCACCAGAGCTTCACAGGTTGCCACTGGAATCCTCTTCCACTCCTTTTTTACACTGTTATACAAGCTGTACACTCACTACTTTACATTGTAGCCAAGTGTCATTTCTTCAGTGTTGTCACACGAAAAGATAGATTCAAATATTTACAAAAATGTGATGGGTGTACTCACTTTTGTGAGATTCTGCATAAGCTTTTCAGTGTTTGGCATGGACGTTTTTACAGTTTTTTTTTTTTTTGCCAGATCTAAGAACCAAAATATAATAAGCAACATCCCAACAAAATGCTTAATACCACTAAGAACACCTTAGCAACTGCATAGCTACTCCCTGGTTCCTATATTTTTTGTTTAACAGCACTTAAATGTTTTGGCATTTTTGTTTCATGTTACTTTTCTCTTATTCCCAATTTTAATAGGTGCGAAGATTTGCAGAAGCTTTCTTTTGTCTTGAACACCCCAGACAGAGTGCACTGGCCTTCCAGGAACTTCAGTAAGTCTTAAAATATAATTACTGTAATGGCTATATTGTGCCACTTTAGAAGAAAATAAAACTTTGATGACAATTCATATTCATTTCTTTGTTTTACAGTGCTCACAGTCACCAACAGATGACCACAGCTATCAAAAACTCATCTTATTTCCTGTCTTTACCACCTCTTCCTGTTGAATGTGCAGACCTTGACGGGGATGTGAACTCCCTGCCAATCATCTTTGAGGATCGATATCTAGAGTCCATTACTGAAGGTATGTGTTGTGCAACTGTTGGATCAAAAACAAGGCTTTGATATTTTACCATGGTTAAAAAAAGCACAAGGCTTGAATGAATTTGGCCTGTTAAAAACCTTTTCAAGGTTTAGTGAAATCAAAATGGGAGTTTTGTGAATTTTAGTCCATGCTTAGTGTGGTTCTGCAGTCAAGTGTGATTTTAACTGGCTATATTATATGCGAAAAGCTATTGGCTATATAAAAAATGGGAAGAACCCTTCAAAAATACCCACCCAAACTTCCATGTCAACAAAGGTATGAAAATTGTGGCCATCAAACCATTTAATCTGGTCTGCACTGGGTGTGGTGGAACAGTTATGGATCTGGTCTGGTATCCAATAACTTTCCCCATTGTGTCCTTGCCAAGGCACTTAGTCTCAACTTGCATCAGGAAGACTGACATAAGTGTATTGTAATTTTTTCTACTAAATGACTACTTATTTACTGTTTGGTTTTCATCCTTAAGATCGTGATGGTCCATGGCTTGGTCTCCACAACATTAGGAGTGGCTCTGTCTCCACTAAAATAGATAAGTCCAACTCAAAGGACTTCATTGCTAGTGTGGAAGGAGCCCTCAGTCCACACTCAAATAAACAGCAAGCTTCTCTTGCCACTGCTTGGCCTGAGCAAAATGAGCCTCCCCTCAAATCCAAAGCCAAATCTATCAAACTGAAGAAGAATGCCAAGTCTGAAAATCCCAAGAAGCTGACCAGGCAGAGCTCTAAAGACTCTGTGGTTCTCACAGGCTACAAGAACTTGAAGGTTCGTCAAAGTGAACCAACCACCAAGTCCAAAGAGGTTGACACTCAATGCAATCAGAAAGATGAGGTAGATGATCCAGGCCTATCCGGTGACATCAGTGATAGACCAGGATACAAATGCGCCCTCCTGAATGAAACTTTAAGCTCCGATTTTGCTTGCAATTCTAGAGACTGCACAACCAGCTACAGCCAAGGCAACGTCTGTATGCAGAGCGACACCTTTACAAATGTTTTGAGTTTACAAGGTCAGGCTAGACCCCAGGCAGGTCCTGGAGCAGAAGCTACACAGAGTGCAGCTGTGCACAGAGTTGATTCAACACATCTGCTTGGTGGGCTTAGACATATTGATGTTAAGCCGAGTGACAAGGACCCCTACCAGGGCGATAAGGTCACCATTCTTCTACCCCACCACACAGATCTGACCCCCAAGAGGGATGTTCCAGAGATCACACAGACTGATTTTCATGAGTTCAAGAGTCGAGTTGGGGATGGCACCACAGTCGTTGGTCCTGTTGGACGTTGTGCGGCAGCTTTAAGGTTTGTTCCTCCAGCATCCTCCCGTCTTTCAGACTCCGGAATTGAGAGCGAGCCAAGCTCTGTGACACAACTTGCCCCGGTTTCCGCATCTCCTTTTTCCCCTACTGGACTTGAACTGCCTGTAGCGCAGATTCCAAAAATCACCCATCAGAGATCTGCTCCGCTCAGCCCTGCCTCGGGAGTAACCACTGCATTGGAGGGTCTCAACCCGGAGAGCACCAGTGGTGTCAGTGAAGTCCAGTCTTCCCTCACATCCATCAACTCTCTCCCCTCAGACGATGAGGTGGAGACAGAGGACATTAGCAGGAAGTCCAGCATCCTGGTGCAGGAACAGAGCCTCATCTTTTCTGGAGAATCTCACGGCCTCCCATTATCCGGCTCTAGACTTTTGGCTCAGCAAAAACCCTCCTTTGGTCAAGGAGATGGGCTAGTGTCTAACAATGAGGATTCTGCTCTCCAGTCCCACTATGAAACCTTTGCTCCAGACAAGCAGGCAAGATCTGCTGAGAGCAATGTTACAGGCGGAGGTGGTCCATGTAGTGAGCCTCAGACTGCTGCCCAGTCCAGTACATCAGCCACCAGTAGCACAGATCTGGTGAAAAAAGGCTTTGTGGAGAACTACTTTGACTCGCGCTCCAGCACTGACATATCTGAGATCAGCCCACTAGAGACTGCTGCCGTAACTCTGGGAATCCAGACTTGCCCCAATGCTAATGATGAAGAAGAAGAAGAAGAAGAGGAGGAGGAGCAGGACCACGAGATGATCGAGAATGGTTACTACGAGGAGACAGATGGGCCTGTTTATGTTAATGGTCTGCCAGGGGAGGAAGAGAAGTGTGGGTATGGGGGAGCAGAGGGGAGAAGCCTCTTTTATGAGCACTTGGGATTGGAACAGCTACAGGAAACATATGCTACCTCTGCTGGCCTGCAGATACGGGCTCCTGGACCAGCACCGACCAGCAACGATGTGTGCTGGTACAAGTGTGTCCAAACTTTTCAGATGAAAGCGTGAGTTCTTCTTTTTCGTTGTCTTGTTTTACTTGTTCTTCTTCTATTTCTCCTCCTTCCCCCTCCTCTTGTTCTCTCATCCAAATATTTCATGCCTAAGGGAAAGAACAAAGATTTTAAATGCTAAATAATTTAAGGCCAACATGGAATCAAAATGGACCCTATTTGCTTTCTTAATACACGTTACTGAACTTATTGCACATGTTATTCAAAAGAAAAGAAATTGCATCGTGAGCTTCATTTGAACAACCTCAATATCGATACTTAAATCCCAAGAATAATCTTTTACTCTTATGCGCTACCCTCTACTACAATGAGAGAAAATCGCTTGCATTTGCAACCAAATTTCTCGCCATACGAATACAAATGTCTATGATTGGCCACTGGCTGATAGATGTTCAGATTTCACTCACCAGGGATAGCGTTGTATAGTGGTGAAGTATTTAGCAGCTAAATCCTTTTATTGCATGTTGAAAGTAAAAGTTTGGTTTGACTTGTTCTGTGTCCAAAGAGGAGATCCTTTTGTTATTGAATAATGTCTCTTTTAATACCCTTACTGTTTTTTACAGTCAGTTTATAAAAAAACAACAAAAAAGAATTTAATTCTAATCACTTATAGCATGGACAAGGTGAAGCCATGCAAGTCCTCTCTCTGTAATATGTGCTCATTTGCAGACGTTCTTTACAGATATGCCGTTTTAGAGACCGTACTAGTTAGAAGGTCCCCTGTATAATTAACAGCATTAGCTGGGAGAGAATTTTTTACATATGTAAGCAATGGACATTATTACAACTGAAATATGCCCATATGAATACAAATTTAAACTGAATCGAATCAAGAGTTTATAAAGTCAGAATCTAATTGAATCAGGAAATTTATATCGATACCCTGACCGAGTATTAAATATTTAATTGACAATACACAATATTCAATGCCGCCTAACATTATTAAATGTTATTGCAATAATAGCAAATAATAACCTAGTTTCCATCCACTTTTTGCACTGTTTTGTTATCGACAAAGTGAAAATGCGTAAAACAAGTTTGCAAAATTTGCCATCTTCTGCCTTTTGTCAATAAAAATGGTGTGCATGTCGTCATGCTTAAAAAAAGACTTTGTTTGGTTTATCGCAAAAGAAATCTGCCCTTAAGCCATTTCCATACAGAAATGTGTATATCGTTAATTGTGTACCTTCCACCTACCAGATGTCCCTAATTGTCGTCATGATTAACACAGGCTAACGATTGGGGTAAATGCTGTAATGACACTACATTTTTGAGTTAATTCCAATTTTCTCGACAAAAAGTGTTTCCAAACCAGTTTTTCGTGACATTTGAAGTATTGACATAGTTTATGCGTTAACTGGTTTCCATCTGATATAGAACTCCCACTTGTCTCAATCCAATCTCTTCCTCATGTATAAAATCATGACCCGCCCTACACATACAGTAGTAGAATGGGTTGCAAATGCCATTTCATGACAATCTTGATCAATCAGATCAATCTTGTATATCACGGTTCCATTGTTTGTGTGTTTTAACATTTAGGTTTGTGCAAGCAAAAGAGGAGTTGAAGCAACTGAAGTTGCCAGGCTTCCTGTACAGTGAAGTGACCGATTTGGCGTCCACTGTACCTTATTTCTGCATGGATGAGGATGAAGGCTGTGATGAGGGCATACACCTCATTGTATGTGTACACGGCTTGGATGGTGAGCAGAAACACAAACAAACACATCTTTTTTGTTTCTATAATTCCTATTTAACCTTGTTCAAAAAGTTAATTTCAACAGATTTTTTTTCCGGTTAATAAAAGCTCTCTTTCTGACTGTAGGTAACAGTGCAGATCTGCGGCTGGTGAAAACTTATCTGGAGCTCGGTTTACCTGGGGCACGCATAGACTTCCTAATGTCAGAGCGCAACCAGGTAACCTTGTAAATCCATCACATGGGTAGTTTATAGAGTATAATAATAGATGTGTATATAAAGACATTGCAATTAATAAGGGACAAATGAAATAAACTGAACAACTGAAAAAAGTTAATTAACCTTAAATTTTATTTTATTATTATTATTCAAGAATGACACATTTGCTGATTTTGAGTCGATGACTGACAGACTTTTGGATGAAATAGTGCAGTATATACAAATCTACAATCTAACAGTTTCCAAGATAAGGTAAGACAAGACCTTTCCCTTAAGCTCAGATAAATGCACCAGTGCGTGTTTCACAAAACAATACTTTATTACCACATGGAGGGCGCACTTGGCAGTATTTTTCACCAGACAATGGCAAAAAGAATGTACTATTGGGTTTTTGAATGCACAAGCAAATGCCACAAGATTCTTTTCCAAATGAAAGAATGCAGTATTACATCGTTGATAGCTTAGGCAAGCTCATGTTTTTAAAGTCATATTTTAAAGGAATATTTCACCCAAAAATTGTATTCTCTCATCATTTATTCACCATCATGCCATTCCAGATGTGTATGGCTATTCATCTTTTGCAGAGCACAAATTAAGATTTTTAGAAGAATATCTCAACTCAATAGGTCCAAACAATGCAAGTGAATGGTGACAAAACATTTAAGCACATTTAAGGCAGTATAAAATAATCCATATGACTCCAGTGGTTAAATCAATGTCTTCTGAAGTGATCCAACTGGTTTTGGGTGAGAACAGACCAAAATGTAACTCCTTTTTAACTGCACTTCTTATTATTGCAGTCTTTGGGCACGATCATGATTTCAAGCTTGATTTATATTTACTATACTTCCTAGTGCTTGATGAATACGCGGAGCGTTAGATGCCGCTATGAAGTGTAATCAAGCTTGAAACCATGATCGCCAAAGGGACTGCTGATATCAGATTTTACATTGAAAAAGGAGTTATATTTTGGTTTGTTCTCCCCTAAAACCAATTAGATCGCTCCTGAAGACAAGGAATAAAACACTGGAGTCATATTGATTACATTCATGGTGCTTTTATGTGCTTTTTGGAGCTTAAAAGTATTGGTCACTATTCACTTGCATTGTATGGACCTACAAAGTTGAGATATTATTCTACAAATCTTTATTGGTGTTCTGCAGAAGTAAGAAAGTCATACACATCTTGGATGGCATGAGGGTGGGTAAATGATGAGAGAATTTTCATTTTGGGGTGAATTGTTCCTTTAAAAGCATCTGTGATGTACACTTAGCATGACAGAATCACTGTTTTGTCTCTGTCAGTTTTGTGGGTCACTCTCTGGGAAATCTGATTGTGCGCTCGGTGCTGACGAGACCCAGGTTTAAGTGTTATCATAGCAGACTGCACACGTTTCTGTCTCTATCTGGACCTCATCTTGGCACGCTGTACAACAGCTCAGCCCTCGTCAATACTGGTAACACCCGCTCATGACCGTAGCACATTTCTGAAGACAGTAATTCATGAGCAGTCACTCACTTGTTTTTTCTGTCTCAGGGTTGTGGTTTATGCAGAAGTGGAAGAAATCTGGCTCTCTGCTGCAGCTGACCAGTCGAGACCACTCAGACCCACGCCAGACTTTCCTCTATAAGCTGAGCAAGAAAGCAGGTAAGTGTAATGTCATTCGGATTCAGCTGAAGTTGAGGTTTGGTTGGGTTACTTTGTACTCTGATGCTCATACTGTTTCAGGTCTTCAGTTCTTTAAGAATGTGGTGCTGGTCGGATCTCTGCAGGATCGATATGTTCCCTATCACTCTGCTCGAATTGAGATGTGCAAAACAGCCTTAAAGGACAAACAGACTGGTGAGGCTGCTTTTAAATTTTTTAAAGGAATTGCTCAAAGCTCCAAAATATGATTAAAATAGTTCATAGGGCTTGAGTGCTATTTACCAAGTCTTCTGATGCCATCCAGTAGCTTTGTATGAGGAACAGACCAAAATTGTTGTGACCAAGACCAATATTTTCCCTCTTTCTTCCATTGGTTGGCAATAGAACCAATATACCACCCCAATCTCAACACATTGGTTGAGCCGATGTTGCTTTGTCAGACTGGTTGGGAGAACCCAAAGAACACCTCAGTGTTTGCACTTTTCAGCTAAATTGCTTAGTTTTAGTTGTCTGCATATTAAGCTGCGATAGAAACTTTTTAACATTGAAAAAATCTACACACATCACCTTAATGATGCTTTTAACTTAATATTCTTCTTTTGCTGGTTTGTCTCTCACCTTCTACCCATGGGGTGTCAGGTCCAGTGTATGCTGAGATGATTGAGAACCTTCTACTCCCTGTGCTTCAGAACAAAGACTGTAACTTGGTGCGTTACGACGTCATCCATGCACTGCCCAACACCGCCAACTCTCTGATTGGCCGGGCAGCCCACATCGCCGTCCTGGACTCTGAGATTTTCCTGGAAAAGTTCTTCCTGGTGGCAGGACTCAAGTTTTTTCAGTAGCCTGCTTGATCAGACGAATCCGGAGCGAATACCTCACTACAAAAGGACCATGCCGAGCATTTTTCTGATTTATTTTTTCACGGTTCCAAGTATGCTCTTGGAGGTAAAGAAAAATATATCAGTGTTATTTTCGTTGGTGATTTTGTTTCTAGTCTGTTGTGAATGTGGAATTGAACATTTTTATTTTTCTACTGCCATTTTTTTTTTAAAGGCTACTTTTACGGTTTTATTCATTATTAAGAAAATTAAGCCTCCTTGTGGTATTTTTTTCCAGTGTTATTTATGTTCATTTTTACCATTTTTGTTTAACAATTCATTCTAGTAAACTATCTTATGCTGAACTGGAAATGTAGCTGCTATAAAAAGAATGACATATTTATTTGGGGTGATGATCCAGGTCTTCTTCATGGTAAAAGCACGTTCACTTGCATACATTTTTCTATCAAGAAATTGCCATTTGACTACACATTTTTACAACAATCCTTTTTTTTATTATTATTAGAAAGTCAAAGGCTTCCTGAACATGGACGGACATTTGATTGTAGCTGAAACTAAGCAGCCTTGGACTGTTTGTTGGTTTTATATGATGTTTCTAGGTGCCCATTGCATTATCATGCACAGTCTTAACCCAGCCTGGTGTTGGGTAGCGAACACAGCTTGGCATGTTAGCATTATAATTTTTTTAAGGGGATACAGGTAACTAATTTACTGGGGATGGGTGTGGGCTAGTTGGTTAGTCAGTTTAAATAGCACAAAACTAGTAATTGGATCATGTGGTTCTGGGAAAGTATTTATGTTCGGTTTCCTATGGAGGTGTGAAGTAATTCTTGTGTGCACACTTTAAATGAAACCTTGTTTTTGTTCAAATGGTTTTGTATCATGGACTCCACATTTCATTAAATGTATTCGCAATAAATACATTTGTGTCCTGTTTATATATATATATAAAAAAAAACGTTATTTAGTTTCAATGAATTTTTCTACAAAAAATTTACATTGTTATTATTTATTTTTCAGTTCCGTTTCTGTTGTTTTATTTGAACACAAACAGAATTTAAGAGTCTTTATGCAGTTCTTTTCCATAAAATGACAGTTAATATTGTCCACAGCTGTTGAGATTATCAGTAAATAACTATTTAATTTTCTTTCTGTTCCAAACACAAAGCTATCATATGACTTCAGAAGTCTTATTAGAAATATATTGCACAAGTCGTACGGACTACTTTTAGCTTACAGTCAGAAATGGGTGCTGTTATTTGGAAAAGAGCTGCATAAAGATTCTTCAGAATTTCTCTATGTTTCACAGAATAAATAACAGCATATGGGTTTTGAACAGTGTGAGTGAGTAAATAATGACAGTTTTTAGAGAACTGTTCCTATAAGCATAACTGAATTACTGTATGTTGTTCAGTAGATGGTAGTGTTTACCAGATCTCATACGGGGAGAACAGTCGAAAATAAGACCACATAATACTTTTATATCATATATAACTTTAAAACGTAGTTTTAATTCTAATGTAATCCAAAGTGTACCATATAGTACGAGGAAAATGTATCAGATGCTTCCTAAATAATTGTTAATTAAGAATGTGTTTAGTTTATGCTACACTATAGAAGAAAGATGCATCATCTTGTAAACCTTACATGGAATAATCTTCTGTAAAGAACACATTTTCTTCCAGTTATTTCGCACCTAGTGTTTATCTGCATGTTGCCTCTTGAAACCAGCTGATCTTTGGAATGCGGGTCACTAAGGAAACCTAAAGACCTGAATGAAAAGCAGCATGCAGCACCACCCCCAGTTCTCTAGACTCCTCTAAATTGTTGTACGGTTGCAGTGGGATGATGTCATGTTCTTTGGAAAAGGGACTGTGGGAGATGACCTGGCCAGAGAAGTGTCCTAAAAGTGAGAGATCGAAGGTCACGTGAATGTGAATATTATCACTACAGGGGTCAACAGTTGTAAACAGCACACCCATTTTACTGGAAACGTTTGAGCTGTTAAAATAGCCATTAGGCAGCAGACATCGTTCACACAATGGAAGGAGAGAATAATCCTTGACTACCTGCCCAGTGCCACGACCCCTAACAGAGCCTCAATCATCCACAAACACAAAAAGCTTAAACTGCTTAATGTCCCAATAAAGGCACTATGGAGATTCTTGCGGGTATATTCATCGTTGTTTTTTTAATTGAAGATGACTTTAATGTACATATTTCATCCAGGAAACAGATGTTATGTGTACAGTTACATACATTCATCAAAGCGCTGTAGAATCTTGTAGCTACCTGTCTTTGTTGTGGAGCATTATAAAGGAGGGTTATACGTTTTCATTTAGAGAGGGGGGTCGTGTTTATATTTGTTTATCACAACGGACAACCAGAGTGTTACATCTTTCCTCAGTATTACAACTTTACTTTCTATTGATAGCTGTCGATGAACATTGCCTCGTAGTTAAATCAGTAGCCTACTGCTGTCGTGGTTGTGTTTTATATTCAAAATATCCCCCTCCTTCGCAGTGACAAGTTGGTTCAGTCCACTCTGCTGCTCTGAATCTCGCAGTCCGTGAGCGCGCATCTGTACTGTGTGTGTTTCTGTGACGTCTACTGTAGTAAATTACCTTAACACCAAACAAACAATCATTTTGGATTTTAAATAAGCGGTAAGTGTTGTTTCTCTTCCTCGTTTTATGCATTCAATTTCATATGAAAGAGTAAGGCATTGGTAAAAATGCAATTTTTATGTTCTGGATTGTAGTAGTATAGTATTAGCCTATATTCAACAGGTGGACAGAGTGATTTATCATTTGAACATTAATAACTATTCTGGGGTTTTCTCTTTTAAAACTGCATGTTAGTTTTTAGTTTTGGACCTTCTTTTATATAGTGCTGTAATTAGTTTGAGAAAACGTTTTTCCACAATTTGCATTAATTGTTAAATTGTTAAATATTCCTGCACTAATCATTATTTTCTGATCATCGTTACACAGAATAACAAAATTCCCTTTTTATAGTTATTTAAATGCATATTTGCATTATTATTATTATTATTATTAACTCGTTTTCAATTAAGCTCTATGGTCCACCTCACTGTTGTGTTTATACAGTAGTGACTCTAATCCTGAATATCAGATTGTGTGGTTTTGTTTATCTTTTCATTGATTTTGTTAATCTATGTTGTTATTCTCTGGTCCGTTAAGTCAAATTAAATTAGCTTCATCAGCCATCATTGTTACTCAAACTTGCTGTCTACAACTGCTCTCCCACCCTTGAAGTCGCTTTTCATGTTTCTTCATTTTATAGGCAGTGTGCAAGAATGCTGATAAATAGACAGTAGTACACTTGAGACACAAATGGTGGGAAAATTAGTTTAGTTAAACTAAGTCTATGATGTTTAAGTCAATTATTCACCTAATTGTGTGAATTGTTCTTCCCAGTTGTCCTAAATACAGTGTGTACACATCTAAAAGGACTTGATGTACAAGCTCATCATGAAAATATCATGAAATTAAACTAAATTTAATTGAAGAGGTGAGTTCAAAGGGGATTTGTTGGCTGTGTGAATGTTACAGTCAGGGAAGCGGTTGAATTTAATTGCGGATGTAACAGAGACTCACCCTCTAACAGGTCTAAACATGAATGCATGTTAGAGGAATGACAGTCGTGACAAGATGAATGATCTTTTCACAGCCACAGTTAGGTGGAAAAACTGCTTTTGACTTGTACCCTGATTCTAGTAGTTCGTAGTTGGTAAAGCCATGTTATTAACATAGTGTAACCACACGTGCATTTCCACTACCAACAAACGTAAGCAATTTATTTCTCTTGGAGCGCCTGCCACCAGAATTGTTTGAAAATGTATTTTAATACACTTTCACCCTTGGTTTCCATTTATTTTCCTAATCCTTCAATGTCTTAAAGGGACAGTTCAAATATAAGTGAAAATTATGTAATTATGTAGGCTACTCACTCACATGTAAGAAAGTTTCATTTGGTTTGGAATAACATGAGGATGAGTAAATGATGCCAGAATTATAATTTTGGGGTGAACTATGCATTTAACAAGCAAGCACATCATGAAGTTTAACCTGTTACACTGGGGTTTATGAAAATGTATCAATATTTTTTTCACTGGAAGTGTGTTGTGGAATAGACATACTAATGTTAATACTAATAGGCATGTAATGATTTCAGAGGTGTTTGGTCGTGACAGGGGATGGAACACTCCTTAAGCACACAGCCGCAATCTGTTTTGAACAGTTTGCTGGATGTACTTAAAGGTGAAGTGTGTGATATCTGTGCCACAAGAAATCGCACAACTTTTTTCAAACAGGTTTCCCGAACACTCCCCTAATCTGTCATTGGTTGAACAAACAGATGGTCCCGCCCCAAAATTCACACCAGCCAGTGTTGCTGTGTCTGGCTGGTTGGCATCCTCAAACAAAAAGAGCCTTGTTTTGAAAGCCCTTCTATGCAAAAACAACCTACGAATGGCTTATAGTTGTTTCTTCATATTAAAGGAATCATTCACCCAAAAATGTAAATTCTCTTTTCATTGACTCACTCTCATGCTATCCCAGATGTGTATGACTTTCTTTCTTCTGGTGAACACGAACAAAGATTTTAAAAGAGCATCTTAGCTCTGTAAGTCCTTACAATTCAAGTGAAGGGGTACCAACATTTTGATGCTAAAAATGCACATAAAGGCAGCATAATAGTAATCCATAAGTAAGTGTGGGTGAGAAATGGATCAGTATTTAAGTCCTTTTTTAATCTCCACTTTCACATTATTTTTGTTTTGTTTTTGGCTATTTGCATTTTTTGTTTTGTCCCACCCCAGAGTCACGGCATTGGTTGAGGTAAAGTTGCTGTGTTGGGCTGGTCAGGAATCGGAATGCTCAAACACAGATTTAAGAATTTTGAGCTTTGTATTTTTGTGCCACAAAGCCACATTGTTTACATTTTTCAGAGAATTAACGTACGAATGGATTATTCATAGCTGTTTCTGCATTTTAATCTGAGATGGGAGAAAGTATTTAAAATAAAAAAACACACTTCACCTTTAAGTTTGTGTGTTAAGATGCCTTGCACCTGGCCCAGTCTCCTCTAAGGCCCCATTTACACATGGGCTGCAACTAACGATTATTTTGATAATCGATTAATCAAACAATTATTAGAACGACTATTCGGCGATTATTGCAACAATTAATCATTAGCCCTTATCCAATTATTCAGCTTGTGCCCTGACTTAAAGAGCCCATATTATGCTCATTTACAGGTTTATAATTTTATTTTGGGGGTCTACTAGAATAGGTTTACATGCTTTAATGTTCAAAAAACACATTATTTTTCTACATTACTGCAGCACCTCTTTTCACCCTCTGTCTGAAATGCTCTGTTTTAGCTCCTGTCTCTTTAAAGACCCATTTCTGAAAAGCCTAGTCTGATCTGATTGGTCACCTGACCCAGTCTGTTGGGATTAGTCAACTGCATGGAGTGTGTTGGAATGTAACTCCCCTTACCATAACCGAGTTTCAGCTCTTGAGGCTTCCAGAGCAGTACATTCCTGAGGCGGGCATTATGCAAATGTGTTACATAGTGACAGAGCTAAGTCACAGAAGTAATGGCTGGACTGCAAACCAGGCGTTTCAGGCAGTTCAGGAGCAGTGTTTCCTGTGGGAGAGAGTAACTCCCTTTGGCGTGGTCTTTGTGTTTTTTAACTTTGCAGACCTTTTACATGCACAAACAGCAATATTACACATTAAAGGAAAGGTAAAATCCCAAAAAGCATTATAGGGCCACTTTAAATGGTTGTATTAAACATGCTTACTAACAATAAAGAGGACAAATCATCTTTTAAATATACCTCTAAATGACATTCACTGAATTAAAAGGGGAAAAATATGTTTTATTAAGTTTAATTCAGTAAAGAAATTAACTGCAAAAAACCTATTGTTATCAAGTGTTTTTTTTCTTGTTTTCCATTTAAAATTGTGGTCGTGACACTTTCAGTGATATAAATTCAATTAATCTTTTATAGAATATTGACATAACCTGAAGGAGATGTCAGATCCAGCTAAAGGCAGATTGGTTTTGTTGAAACTAATAAGCCATTAAGAATACTTTCAGAAAAATACCATTAGGCTACCACAGTACAGCAGCTCCCTAAACGCATATTAAGGAGTCTGTGTTGGGCACCAACTTCCTAAAGGGGCACCAGAAACTCCACCGGCTGCCCTTACTCGCATATTATGTTATTCAAGGTCCCTGTAGCATTCACAGAACACAGATCGCTATTTTAGATGTTTACACTTCAAATGTTACGTGGTTACATGCATTTTTGACCACATTTGTATGAGCTTTTTGTGATCCGATCACAAAATGTTTTACAGTAGACCCTGTTTAGACCTGTATTTAGCGCTGACCACACATGATTGGATCACCTAAAACGCATCGTAACACCAAGTGTAAATGGGATCTAAAACATTTTTGCTCCCTCAGATCTAGACTGGCCCAGAGCAAGGGTCTCAAGACAGGTCAGGTGTAATCTGATTAATCGATTTAAAGATTAACCCCCATAAATCCCACCCAGCAGAGTGTTGCACCAACTGGGGCCCCAGCGGACAACCTGTAAGAAATATTTTGCAGTGTGGACATTTGAGGTTCATAGAGATATCTAAGAGATGTATTAGTGCGATTGAGCAGTCTTGAAATAAATGGCATGTGCCGATGTCTGTATTACAGATGTTGAGTTGCTATTTGTGGTTGCTGAATGGTTCAGTTCCTAAGTGGATGATGTTATCGGTCAATTTTGGTCTATCACTACAGTTTATTTTATTGTTTATTATTTAGAGTTAATTACAAGACAGCTCTTACATTGCATTGTATCTTAGTAGAGGTATGGAGTTCCAACAATGTTTGTTTGTTCTCAGAGATGCTTCTGGTATGTCAAATGTGATGCAAAACACAGTTAACATAATATCTCATGCTTTTACATGTATATTTATTCATTTTGCAGACACTTTTATCTGACTCGACTTACAGTGCATTCATTCTATATGTTTTGTCAGCACAGCCCATGCATTCCCTGGGTTTAAACCCAGAAAGCCACCACCATTGTGTCCTTGAGCAAGGCACTTAACTCCAGGCTGCTCCGGGGGGATTGTCCCTGTAAGAAGGGCTCTGTAAGTCGCTTTGGATAAACGTGTCTGCCAAATGCATAAATGTAAATGTAAATGTAGTCTATAAATTGAGCAACAAGAAACATGTTCAGTCTTTTACTGCTAGGAAGACTTTAGTAGGTTTATTTATATGTGCCATGTGTACCAAACCAAAGAAACATGCAATCATAATGACATTAAAACTATAAAAGTTTTAAATTATACAGTTAGGACAAAAAGCTGGATTTCCCTGAGGCTGTAGTAGTCTAGTTTAGGTGTCTTTTTCATGTGAAACCGTGACTGTCACTTTTGGAATTGCCTGGAGGTAACTTCACGCCCAGATATATACAATCACCACTGTAAACCAAAAAATGGCAGAATTACAGCTAACAGCTAATCAATATGTTAAAGTCAAAATTGTCCGATTGATATCGCTTGGTTCTGGTCAAAGAATTCACACTTGCCGGATTAATATATTTCATTTTTGTTTGTATTGATCCTGAGATTGAGATACATACAGTGGCCCTAAAAGTATTTAGACATTTAAATGTCCAAATGAATGTTAAAAAGGCCATGTATCAAACTAAGTGGCATTTATAATAATGTTTTAAAAGTACTTCAATTTAAATGTACTCTGCTGGGGCACTATACACAGTGTGAAAAGGGGAAATGGCTTCATACATCCACTATAAATGACCTTTGGATTAGATGGTTCAAATTAATTGCAAAAGTGAGGTTTGTTTTGAGAAAAGCTCTAGCATCATTTGTTTGCAAATGACACTTGGTTTGATATTTTGTTATCTAATGTAATGGTATTTATACATTTTTAAGTGTGGCCAAAGTGTTCCCTGTAATTTACCACTGCTGGGGCAGTGATAGCACGAACATCCATTGGAAAATGGGTAAAAACAAAAAAAAAGAAATGTTTTTGCCAGAGTTCATTTTGTATAAATAGGACAAAAATGTCCTGGTGTTTCTGTTCATTATGAACTCAAAGCAGGCAGAATGTGCCAAATAATGTGAGGAATGCTATGCCGTAATGTTTTCACAGGTGAGGTTATCTACATTGTGAAGCTCACTACACCACTAGGAAACCTGAAGTTCCACAAACATGTTCTAAACACATGATCTACAAGACAGTTTGTGTACAAGTTTAGTGTTAATTTCACAATCGCATATTTGTATAATCTGGCTGAGCTTGGAGGATTGTGCAATTTAATCAGCTTTTATTGCATGTCTGAATGCATGAAATATGAGTGCTGGACAAAACCTCACATTACAGCACAAACGTTATCAGCATTTCTGAATTCTGCACATTTTAATTGTGGCTGTGTTTCTTTTTACTTGCTTGTTCTCTGCCTGAAATATGAGATCAGATTCAGAACATTAAAATATATTTCTTCATAGAAGTAAAATAATAAATTTTCTGAATTAATTAATTATTATTTTGTCTAGCAAGCTCCACTAAAAATATAAAAATCTAGTTTGTTTGTATTCTCTTGCAGATATTAAAAATGAAGAGGCCAAAAACTGTGAACAAAGCTTCTTGAAAAGGTGTGAGTGAGGAGAGGCCAGTGTGGGTGTGAGTGTGAATCTGTGTGTTTATGTGTGCATGTGGATGAAATTCCATAGGCCATGTCTGGTCCTGCCAAACAAGAGAGGACAGTGTGTGTCCTCCTTCCCACAAAGGAGACGCTGGATATTACAGTGGGGGTAAATATTCAGCGCCTGTAAATTGTCTTATTTTGATTTGCACTGTCTCTTCTGAAATATTGCTAAAGTCAAAGTTCGTATTCCAATATGAATATGTTTTCTGTTATTTAATAGATAATCTGTAAATGTTTGTAAAGAAATAAGCCACGGGAGGCTATGTGAGATAGTGATTTTTTCCACTTGTAAGGGGCCGTTCATACTAAAAGAATTGATGCGTCTGTCTGCACCGTTTTTCAATTATTTTCCAGTGTAAACATGAGCTTGATGAATGTTCTTTCATTATCTCGCACAGGAGCTCCATGTTTTTAGACACGTCAGATTAGAATGTCAACTATTTATACGCAAAAAACTATTGATATGCGTTAAAAAATGCATTTTGAGACACCGGCTTTTCTGTTCGTTGTGCTATCTAGCTTTTTAGTGCAAGAACATCTGCTATCTGAATGGCCCATTTGGGTAAACCAGTTAAGGACTTTTTGCCTAAAACCCCTTTACCATGGTAAAATCACTGTAATGCACAGCCTTGAGTGGCTTATTGCCAATATAAATTGGCTGTAACAACAATATCATAAAAGACATCAATATTAATAATAAATAATTACTTGATTTATATTAATGTGCAATGATTGGTCATAAGCCTAAACATCCAGTCAGATTTTAGAGTTAATATGATCCTTTAGAAGCCGATCAATTGTCAAGTTATTCTGTTTTACTTTCCTTCCAAGCTGAAAGCAACAGGTCAAGAGGTGTTTCAACGTGTTTGTGAGCTTTTTGGAGTTAAAGAACTGCACTACTTTGGACTGACTTTCGTCAAAGGTAAGGATTGATTCTTCCTTAATATGTTCATTTCAAAAACTTGGATTTTGTAATCACAGCTGAATGACATGTTGGGGCATTTTTCTTTTCTTTCACTGAAGGCTTTCATAGCCCATTCCTGACATGTTTATATAACATACCTGAAGGTCAGGGTTAATGGCCAGAGAGGGCAAAGGCCCAACAGCATTCAAAGCATTCGATTTATTTTAATTCCCAGGGAAATTGAAATTAAATCTGTTTAAAACTGACGTTGCCCAGTTCTTTTGCAATTCTGATCAGCCACACTCCATTCAGATGAGAAATGTTCATTTGGTCCATTTTTCTCTCCTTTTCAATGCCTCTCTGCCTCATTCCAGTTTCTTCTCTTGAATACCTTTTACCATTTTGTGTCACTCACCTCTTGGACAACAGCTTCTTTGTATTTGTGTTTTTGGGGGCCAGTGACCCCTGAGGTCTGGAATTGAGCTATATTAACTTTAAGCCTGGAATTTACCATGATTCACCACTTCAGGCTAGAGAAGCAAAGGGAGAGAGCAGTGGATACTGGCTGAGTCTCTAGCAGGGTCACAACCTGAGATTGTGAACCAGAGAGAGTGTGAGTAATTTAGTGAGGGAGTTAGTGATGTGAAGCCAGCTGTGATAAAGGATGGATAAATTAAACATCAGAAATGGACTTGTGAACTTGCTTTTATTAAAACAGGGTGATCTCCAGGGCTAATAATAACCAGGGCTCTGGGCATAATTGCCATCAAAACCAAGAAAATACCCCAGATATTTGTAAATGAGTGTAAAAAATTCTTCCATACTGTAGCTTTTTTTTAAAATTTGATATATTTCATGATTATTTATTCTAGACCTAGGCCTGATCTTGTACGTTATTTACCACAATTTTTTATATTCAAAGTTAATTTGATTTTATAAGTAACAGCCATAATTGTTCAGATTTAGAATTTATTTAAATTAATTGATTTGAAATATTTGATGTAAACAGGCAACATGCAATATGTTTTAGTACACCGATCAGCCACAAACATTAAAACAACCTGCCTAATATTGTGTAGGTCCCAAAACACAGCCAACCCGCATCTCAGAGATGATATTCTTCTCACCACAATTGTACAGAGGGTTATCTGAGTTACCGTAGGCTTTGTCAGTTCAAACCAGTCTGGCCATTTTCGGTTGACCTTTCTCATCAACAAGGCATCTGGATGTTTTTGGCACCATTCGGAGTAAATTCTAGAGTAAATTATTGTGCGTGAAACTCCCAGGAGATCAGCAGTTACAGAAATATTCAAACTAGCCGGTCTGGTACCAACAATCATGCTACTGCCAAAATCACTGAGATCACATTTTTTCCCCATTCTGATGGTTGATGTAAACATTAACTGAAGCTCCTGACCCATATCTGCATTATTTTATGCTCTGCTGCCACATGATTGGCTGATTAGATAATCGCATGGATGTTTGTTGGTCCCAGATGGGCTGGTTTCATTATTTTTGTAACTGTGGATATCATGGGATTTTCACACATAACAGTCTCTAGAATTTACTCAGAATGGTGCCAAAAACAAAAAACATCCAGTTAGCGGCAGTTTTGTGAACGGAAATGCCTTGTTGATGAGAGAGGTCAACAGAGTCTATGGTAACTCAAATAACCACTCTGTACAATTGTGGTGAGAAGAATAAAATCTCAGAATGCTGTTCTGAGATACAGGTTGGGGCTGTATTGGTGGCACGAGGGGGACCTACACAATATTAGGCAGGAGGTTTTAATTTTGTGGCTGATCGGTGTGTTTAATGGACAACTAAAAAAAGTTCATTTCTGACACTGGTGATCTCATTTGTATTTGTAGGTATTCGTACATGAAATGTACTTGTATGTTTGAATACAGTGAAATGTACAATATCAGCATATTGACAGCTTTTAAAATGCAAACCCGTTTATACGATGTATATACGACAAGTTCAGTACTCGATCCTATAGCCAGTCTCTTTGTTTATCAGTAGAAGACAACTTTTTAGTAAATGAAAGACCTTTTTAATGGTAAAATTATTTATGAGATCCATATGGTACTAATAATTGTAATGCTCTTTGCATTGCGGAATTGAATTCTCATCAGTCTCATCAACAATTTTATGCCATAACATTAACGTGTTTCATTAATTTACATATTTGTGTACATGTGTGTTTGTTCCAACCAGTCTTTTAAAATCACAAAGAACAGTATGAAACTGTTATAATGTTTAATTAGTTAAATGCATTAACTGCATGAAATTTGTTGCAATAAAATAAGCATGATTATGAATTCCACAAATTCACATTTCTGTATCCTTAATATATTCTTAAACATTTGTACGTCTCATGTTATTTTAAAAGTTTACGCTTTTGATGCTGTCAATATTGTTGATTTTGTATGTTTCAGTGTCTAACCAAATGAGTGGAAATGAATGTGTGCTAGACTTTACATATAAATACAATTTGTAAAATATAGAAACCACTTTGACTAAAAGAGTTTGCTAGAAATGTTGTTTCCAAAAACTCTGGGAAATAACACATTGATTGATTGGTCTTAGCTATATCTCCTTTTATTTTTCCATTGTGTTTATTTGAACCATCTTAATTCTGTTCTTGCACAACCTCCCTTTTATTGTTGAAAGTGTTTACGCGCTTTACTAAAAGTGCCAGAATTCTTTTGCAATTGTGAATGCTCTGGCATGAGACCGCTAGTTTTTACTGGGGTAAGTTTTGTCTGCTCTTTGGGGCTCTTGCATACCACTCCGTGTTCACCAATGGCTGAACGAGTCTTTTCATTCCAGCCCGTCTCTCTAATTGAGGTCATTGTTGGGTAGATTTCATGCATGATTTCATGATGCCATTGTTTGCTGTGTGTGAGCATTTACTAGATGTAGAGCATTTACGCCTGCTTCCTGTGTGTCCTTTTGGGGTTGATTAGACAATGAGCACATCTTTCTGGACTTGGAAGAGAAACTTGCCAAGTACTTCCCCAAGGAATGGAAACAGGACTCAGGGAAGGTGAGCCTACCAGTCTTCACCATCAGCTCCTAAACGACATTTCTTTACTCTGGAATTCCATGTTCTCTGGAATTCACTCTCTTGTTTCACAATAATTTAAGTAGATTGCTTGTCTAAGTTCTAGGGGTTATACCCATACTGTATATCACTAACAAAAAAGGACCAAGCAATACCACAATTTTTTCTATGTTGGTACCATGGTATTCTTTGAATTATGGTAGCTTGGTAAAACCATGATTCAAACCCACTTTAAATTAGGTGTATTTAACTACTATGCACGTATGCACTTGAAATGTTGTTGCAAAGTGCTTACATTTAAAGTACCTGCAGTTAATTACATCTGTAGATACACAGTTAATCTTACCCCTAACCATAATCCTACCCCAACCCTTACCCCCTACCTCTACTCCCAAAACCAACCTGTACCTCATCCTAAGAAGCAGCAAGTGTGACTCTTATGAGAATTTTTCAAAACATGAAGTTACATGATAAATACATTGTATTGTATGAATTTTAATGATATTGCTCTGTAGTTAAAGACATTATAAGGTGGGATCCATGGTTCTTTGTTTTTATCATGGCATGGTATTATGGTGTAAATATCTTGGTGCATGAATATTATTCACCCTGTACCATAGAATACTACAGTATATACTAGTATACCATACAATATAAAATATCAAAATACCATGATATTACCACCTGATACCATCACTGCACCATGTTCCACCACAGCTATTTTTTTAATAGGAGATGTGCTGTTGATATTAGGATTTTAAACCAAGATTGTAAAACATAGCTAGACAGTTGTATAATGTTATATAGTGATACATTGTCTTGTATTTACCCATATTTTACCAGTATATGCTGATCCATTCATTTAAGCATCTTAGCTCCATTACACTGTGGTAAGCAAGGAGGTTACAGTATGACGGTAAAGATAAACACTAGTGGGCCAGTCAGGATTTGGTAGTGGCTTCAAAATGAAGGGGTTGCCACAGTAACATGGTCAAGCCTGTTCTTTCTCTCAGCAGGAGTCACATAAGAGGTCAATCCCCCCTCTGCTCTGTCTCAAGGTTCAGTACTACGTGGAGAACGGCCGGCTCATCTGGTAAGAAACAGGCCAGAGATTTCTGAACGTTTGAAGGGAGGAACCTGCTCCTCTGCCTCTTTCCTTCATTAGTTTTAATCCACCGGGTGGATGAGCCCGGTTTAAGTGGGCCTGTGATCTTGGTTTTTATCTGGTCTGTCTCTGAGAGCTTTTTTTAATTAGGTAGAGGAACATTACCCCCTCATCTGGGTTTTTTGTGTAATTGAAAACTGTTCATAGTGAAACTCCTTAATTTCCAATTTTCATTCATGTCGACAATAAAAAGACAAAGTGAAGGATATTGATGAATTAGCCTTGTCTTGCACAACTTTTCTTTTTCATATTTAGTCTGGGTCTTGCATATGTATATTAAATGAATCATTCAAAATTAAAATATTAGACAAAAATGTTAATTCTGCCATCATTTACAATTTTCGCCTGAACATTTTTTTTTACATTTTTCTTTAGAAAATGTAAAAATCAAATTTGTTTTTGTTACAATATCACCCGTTGTCTCTCCCTCTTTCTCTATGATGTGGGACAGTGAGCGCAAAGCAAGGAAATTGTACTACTATGATTTGCGAGAACGTGTCCTGCGCTCCGAATGCAGACAGAAGGAGGAAGTGTATTTCCAGCTGGCAGGATACGCCCTACAGGCCGATCACTCTGACTACCCTCCAGAGGGCCACAGTCAGGGACACGCTGTTTATTTTCAAGCCAAAGAATACTTCCCTCCTTGGGTAAAGCTTCATTAGAGTGTACAAAGTACAGTCACATTTGCATCTAAACAGGCCCATATTACATTGATTTTAATCAGAAGTTATGGTTCAAGTTGACCAGTATTGCTGGTCACTAACATATATTTTGGATGCTGGTCCCCAGCAAGGATGTCCCCACCAGCCTTCCTAAAGCAATAGTTGACAATGTCAAAATAGTTGACAAAATTATAAATTTGTCATCATTTACATATCATGTCTTCCAAACATGTATGACTTTCTTTGCTCCGTGGAACACAAAAGGTGAGACTTTAACACTAATAAGGACAATAATATGCAGGTTCCTCTGAAAATTACTTAAATGCTATTTTCCTACACATTAGGGCCCACATAATTCATTTCCATTTTTTTCCCCCCTTCAATATTTCTTTCATTTTCAATTTTACAACTTGTAGAAATCATGAAAATAACATGGAAAATATAAGAACATTTGCCTCAGTCAGCTGAGTCACCTTCTCAAAAAATGCTGCCATGTTACTTTTAGATACAGATTGTGAGTTGATTCCAGAATATATATATAAAGTCACATGCTCTCAGCATTTACGACCCCCTTTTCAATATTTTTCAAAAAATAAATACAAATAGGGTCACTCATTCCTCCTTCCCGTAAATGTTTGTATACCCCAGAATACAAAAACCTTTTTGGTGTTAGCGAATAATCACCAAACCAGCCTTGACCAGCATGGCAATTCATGCTGGTCTTTTCAGCAGGAGTTTGATTAAAAGTCAAATAATGCATTTTAAGTGCTCTCACCCATTTCACAATCATGCCTGACCCGTGTCTGCTCTCTTATAGATAATTGCAAAGCGAGGCCTTGATTACCTGCTGTGTCATGGGCCCAAGGTACATAAAGAGCAGTGGGGGGTGTCCTCTCGTGACGCTATACTGCTCTTCATCAGAGAATCCTGCCGTCTGGAGGATGTCCCAGTCACATTTTATCGCTTACAGAAGGTCAGAGGTCACACATACTGTTATCAGAGGGTCAAGACATTCTCAGCTGTGGAATGTTGGGAGTATTTGGAAAAACATGTCCATCAAAGTGGAAGTTAAAGGTGAATTGTATCATTTCTGCCCCACTAGTGGCACCCGTTAGAATTACAATCCGTTTGTTTGAGTGACCATGGATGCGTTTCCCAAAAGCATCGTAAGCCTAAGTAGATCGTAGGAACCATTGGTGCTTTTGGGAAACGCAGCCCTGACTGGTTCAACCAATAGAGTTTGTGGTGGGTTGACCAATTTGTCCAAACTATGGAAGAAGGGAGGGGGACACTCATTATTTTTCCAATTTTATTTGGTGCTGCTAGTGGAATGGAAAGTCACACTTCACCTTTAAGGGGATAGTTCAACCAAAAATAAAAATTCTGTCATAATTTTCTCACCCTCATGTTGTTCCAAACCCATTGACTTTCTTTTTTAATGAATTTACTGGTCTGTCTTTTAAATACAATAGCAGTTGATAGTGACTCACTTTAAAGTAAAAAAAAATTATCCAAAAGTATCATACAAGATATCCTTATTAGAACATAAATTAAGTCTTCTGAAGGCATAGAATAGGTTTTGGTCAGAAACAACCTGAAATGTAAGTAATTTTCTAGTGAATATCTTGATGTCCGCTTCACATTCATTTGCGCTATAAGAGAAGCTCATTCAAGGTGGCTTGCATGTTCACAATAAAGAGCTAAAACAACAATTAAAACCATATAAAATTAACCATATTAAATGGTATATCTTCAGAAGACTTGGAATATAACACACAAGTCACATGGACTACTTTTGTGATGCATTTGGGTGCTTTTTTAAGCTTTAGATTGAGTCGCTATCAACTGCCATTGTATTGGTTATATCCATTAAAACATCTCCTTTTTGTTCCACATAAATACATTCATATGGGTTTGGAACGACATGTGGGTGAGTAAATGATAACATAATTTTAATTTGAGTGAACTATTCCTTTAAAACTCAAATTGAGAAGATACGGTTTTATTAATTTGCTTTGATCTGACAAACTTTTTCCATAAAAACTGTTTCTGCAATAAATGTACCATCAATAAAAGCATCTTAAATGATCTTGTGTGTCTTTCCTGCAGGACAAGAGAGAAGAAAAAGGATCAGCACTTCTTGGACTCACTCTCAGAGGAATGCAAGTGTATCAGGTGTGTGTTTATGAACACATGAGGCGTTTCTATGTATTGTGCCTTTTTTGTGTGTCATTTAGTGATTCACAGCAGTCCTGTGCTTTCTCTTTGAGCCTGTGCCAATCACCATGATGGAGCTCAACAGATAGGCCTGACTGGAATGCATATATTAGACGCTTCAGGCCATAAACAGGGATTTAGAGTGCATGCCTTTCCCTTGAGTCCTCTGATCTGTCTGTTAAAGCGTCTGGGGCCGGATTAAACTAAGGGCCCTGTGTCTAAGAGATCAAAGAGCCAGTGTGTTGAGGCCCCGATCCCAACCTTTAATAGGCTCCCTTTCTACTTTGATAAAATAAAAAAAATAAACAGTATTTATATTTTACTCCTTTCTCACACTGACGAATAAGCTTATTACAAATTATCCAATATGTACAACTTTGTTTTAAAGTAGTGTGTTCGAAGTGAGGTTTGTGAACAGTATAAAGTTTCACATGACTGATTGGTTTTGCTTGTTTATATATTTCTGTTATTTCCAGGAGGTGAACAATGTGCGTGATCTGCTCTATGACTTCCCTTGGTTTCACGTGGGACGACTCACCTTTCTGGTATATTTCATGTTACTACTCGCTCATTTTACTACATCACAAACTTCTTCACTGTTTGTTCCTTCAATGAAGAAGTTTTGAGTTGTTTATCTGACATTTGAAATGTTACAGTTGTTGTGCCTAACCAAATCAAAGTTACCATATCCACACTCTGCTCAGGGGAAGAAGTTTGAGATACAGCCTGATGGTTTGCCCTCAGCAAGGAAGTTGGTGTATTACACAGGTTCAGCTTTTCGGTCTCGCCATCTTCTGCTGCACCTAAGTTCCTGTCACCGGCTGTTCCTCAGCCTGCAACCTGCACTCAAACACCTGCACCAGCTCGAGGAATCAGAGGGTGTGTTCACATGGTTTTCATCATCTTCAGGGCCTTCATATTCTGATTTGTGCTATTATTTTTATTTTTGTCTCTTTAGTGGAGGACATTAAATCAGGTCAGGTTTTTCACCTTAAAAAGAAGAAAAGGAAATTATAATGCATATTTTTAAGACCTTTTATTTATAGACATTATTTACGTGACAAATTCTCATTACCGTTATTATTCCCTAAGGTAATTGCATTCTCATTACTGTAACAGAGTTAAAATGTATATATATATAAAAATATGTTTAAAATTAAATCTGCATAAATTAAATAAAAATTCCAGCATTTGTGGCATAATTTTGATAACCACAAAAAACTTTTCTTAAAAAAAAAGCAAAAATGGTGGTTGCATTGAGACACTTACAGTGGAAGTAATGGCCAATTTGTGGAGGGCTTAAAGGCAGAAATTTATAGAAGCTTATAATTTTATAAAAGCACTTACATTAATTCTGTTAAAACTCATGTATTATTTGAGCTGTAAAATTGCTTAAATCGTAATTTTTAGAGTCGCTTTAGGGTTTTAGGGTTACATCGTCATGGTAACAAAGTTGTAAAACTGGCTATAACTTTACACAGAAAAGGTTAGTGAGTGATTTTATCACACTAAAATCATGTTAGCACACATACTGTTTAAGGATAAGCCCCATTCACTTCCATTGTAAGTGCCTTACTGTGTGATGAGGAGGAGGGCATGGTCGGGCCGTGTCTGGCGCTGAGTAGCCCAATCAGCGGGAGAGAGATAAGAGGAGGAGCCGGGGATGCCAGAGAGAGAGAGACACACGGAGCTGTGTGTGTGTTCGTGGGTCGAATGTTCCAGTTTGATGTTATGTTACAATTAAAGTCTTGTTGAATGTTTATCGGGTTCCTGCTTCCTTCTTTCCTGAGCCCTGTTACACACTGTAAACCAGATTTTTGATTTTTTTTTTAAAGAAAAGGAGGGACGAGTTAAAATGAGTTTTTTGGTAATCAATATTATGCCACAAATGCTGTTGACTGAGCTTAACTTGTATTGAACCCGGAATATTCCTTTAAAGTAGTTAAATCAATTCTACCATAACAAATTAGTACTTTACAATTTAAATAATATATCAATATTTTTTGCATTACAGTAATGAGAATAAAATCTTTTTGTATTTCGGTAATGAGAATCGGGGGGTAGGGGTAATTAATTTACATTTTCATGAAATTAATGTCACAATGCAAAAACCCTTAATGGTCCTAAAAATAGACTTCACTTTTAAGCAAAGTACAATTTTTTCCTTTTGACAATGGGGTGAAATGTGACCTGGACATATTTTTGATTGATTTACAGGTACCTATATTTTGGATATATTTTTTTGAGTTTCATCTATAATCTGTGAAGTATTTATGCCAAAATACAATTTCTTTCTTTTTATGTTGGGGTGATATATGACCAGAATGAATCTCACAGGTTGTGTGAGATTCAACCTGATCAATATCAAAGAACTACTTACTTTGATATTACCATATCAAGCAGTTTTTGACAAACTGGACACTTTCCCTCTCTTTTCGCCTCGCTTATCTCTCCGTTTCTCTCTGTCTGTATCCAGAGAAGAAGAGGTATCGTGAATCATACATCAGTGATGAGCTGGATCTGGATCAGCCATGCAGCGAGGGCAGTCCCCGTCTGTCCCGACACTCCACCAGTAGCTCTGGCATCGAAGCGGACACTAGGCAACATAGCGTCTCTGTAGAGTTGGTGTCCATGGAGGAGAAGGAGAAGTCCTTCATCTCTGCTGTCAGTCACGACTCCTCACACACCTCTGGCATAGAAACAAACCACAAAACCCGAACAGATGTTAAAGTTGAGTGGCAGGATGAAGGTGAGGATGGATGAACAATAGTGCCACCTAAACCTACAGTTGAAGCCAGAAGTTAACATACACTTAGGTTGAAATCATTAAAACTAATTTTTTAACCACTCCACAGATTTCATATTAGCAAACTATAAATTTGGCAAGTCGTTTAGGATATCTACTTTGTGCATGACACAAGTTTTTTATTCCAACAATTGTTTACAGACAGATTGTTTCACTTTTAATAGACTATATCACAATTCCAGTGGGTCAGAAGTTTACATACACTAAGTTTACTGTTCCTTTAAGCAGCTTGGAAAATTCCAGAAAATTATGTCAAACCTTTAGGCAATTAGCTTCTGATAGGCTAATTGTAGTTAATTGAAGTGTACCTGTGGATGTATTTTAAGGCCTACCTTCAAACTCTTTGCTTGACATCATGGGAAAATCAAAAGAAATCAGCAAAGACCTCAGAAAAACTTTTTGGACCTCCACAAGTCTGATTTGTCCTTGGGAGCAATTTTCAAATGCTTGAACATACCACGTTCATCTGTGCAACAATAGTACGCAAGTATAAACACCATGGGACCACACAGCAATCATACCACTCAGAAAGGAGATGCATTCTGTCTCCTAGAGATGAACCTAGTTTGGTGCAAAAAGTGCAAATCAATCCCATAACAACAGCAAAGGACCTTGTGAAGATTCTGTAGGAAATGGGTAGACAAGTATCTATATCCAGAGTAAAATGAATCCTGTACCGACATAACCTGAAAGGCTGCTCAGCAACGAAGAAGCCACTGCTCCAAACTGCCATAAAAAGCCAGACTGAAGTTTGCCAGTGCACATGGGGACAATGAACTTACTTTTTGGAGAAATGTCCTCTGGTCTGATGAAACAAAAATGTATCTGTTTGGCCATAATGACCAACTTTATATTTTGAGGAAAAAGGGTGAGGTGAAGCATGGGTGTGGCACCATCATGTTGTGGGGGTGCTTTGCTTCAGGAGGGACTGGTGTACTGCTTAAAATAGATGGCATCATAAGGAAGGAAAATTATGTGGATATATTGAAGCGACAATTCAAGACATCAGCCAGGAAGATAAAGCTTGGCCGCAAATGGGTCTTCCAAATGGACAATGACCCCAAGCAAACCTTATCATAGGACAACAAAGTCAAGGTATTAGAGTGGCCATCACAAAGCCCTGACCTCAATCTGGGCAGAACTGAAAAAGCATGTGCGAGCAAGGAGACCTAGAGGTGTATGTAAACTTCTGACTTAAACATGTAGAGCATTGTCACCATTGTGTGTCCATTTGTTTCAAAACCAAGTGAACTCCCTTGCTGTCAATGGTCCACATAGGCAGCTACCTTTTAGGGCAGCACCCAAACGCGAGCGATTTGAAATGCTTTTTACAGTAGAAGGCAACATAGACAGGGTTTTGTCTTGTTTAGGCACCATTGTGACGTTTTAATGAAGGTAGTAATGGTGTCACAACAGTGTTTTTTAATTTTTATTTTACAACCACAGCCAAGCTTCATATTAGCCATATAAAAAAAAAAATAAAAAAAAACTGGCAACAATATAAAATTTCACTCGTTACATAATCACTCTATCTACTGATAGCTGGGCATTGCTGAAATTCCTCACATATTTAGTCTTGCAGTGGAATAGCCGAAGCGATTTTTTTTTAAAATATATATTTTTTAAGTTATTTAGTCTATTTGCTAGACTCGCTTGACTTGAAACTAGCATCACGTTCAAATATCTGACATTGAAAGAAAATTTCCAAATATTTTGTCATAACAAACTAGATCTTGTTATACAAAGAATGATCATTGTGATTAATTCTAATTCTAGATTTGCAGGAAATAGTGAAGGAGCCTGGTGAGGTCTCTGTGGACGACCCTGAGGATATCTTGCGATTGGCTGAACTACTGAAGGGTGTATCCATCGACTGTCCTGCCATCCAATCAGATGTTGAATCTAAAGGTGATTAATCAAAAGTTACGATAGCTAATGGTGCTCACTAAGGTATTACTGTTGCGCATAATTGGGGTTAGATATTTTTCAAAATCTGACTTGCACCTACACTATTTGTGCTACAGGTTTGTGAATGTATTGTAAAAATTTTACCTGCAAGGTTTCACTCAGAGTGTGTTTACTGTAACGTCTGTTTTACAGGTCTTCAAATTAGATCAGTTCAGATGGGCAATGACAAAAAGGATATGAAAGAGGTTGGCCATCTACTCTGTTTTGTCAGATCTTTCCCCCTTTCATTCCTTCATCCTCTCACAAGTTTCTCTCATCACTCATTCCAGGTTTCGATTCGGAAGGCTTTTAAGCCGGCTGACCGCCAGAGCTTCAGTCTGGATGACGTGCGGCAGTTCTCCCCTCTTCTCCCATTGGGAATAGCATTAGTTTCAGACACCTCCCACAGCTACACATTTGGGCTGCCGCACTCCCCAGGTTGTTCTCCGACCAACCCCTGTTCAGAAAAACCTTCATTCTATGGCCGGCGCTCCACAAACTGTTTGTCTCTGGACATGTTGGAGGATAACCAGCCACTGGAGCTTCTCCTTTAAGAAACAAAAAGACTACATCCTCCTGTTGTATTCAAGCAATTTAAATGGACAGCAGAAAGACAAAACACAGGTGTTATCAGGGCATTTTCACCAGGAATTTCATTAAGACTGAGCCATACAGTTCAAGCTGTAGTAGTGTAATTTGTTTTTATTTTAAAAATACTTTCTCCCATGCCAACTTAATATGTAGAGACAACTATAAGTAAGCCATTTGTTGATTTTCCTTAAAAAAATATTAACACTCTGGCACCCTTAAAACATTGCTCTGTTTGTTTGTTTACATTGACATAACCAATGGTGGGTGTTTGGGTGGGACTGTCTGTTTTTCCAACCAATGGAAGACTGGAGGTGTGTTCGGGAAACCTATTGAAAAACAATCATCAATTTTGCCATTCAGTTTGGTAGCGCTAGTAGCACAGAAATAACACTTAAGCTTTGTATTGGTATGCTTTTTGACTGCAGGACAACATTTGTGGGTTGTTTTACAGATATTCAACATATCTAGATTGTGAATTTTGTGGACAAACTTCCCTGCAGAACATTGTGTGGATAATCTTACAAGGACATTTATCGACAAGTGATAAAAGCTCTTCCATGTAAATATATCTATATAAAGTGTTTTCTTCTTTTTTTTTTTCTAACAAGACACGAGTGACAGAACCATTGTTGCACACTTTGTTTCTATTTTCACATGTTTTTAACTTTCCAAATATGTTTTGGAGCTAATGTAGCTCAGTTGTTAATCTATAATGTGATACTATATGATTCCACCTTTTCAGAGTCTTCGAATTTTGTACATGATAATCTTGTTGACACTGAACATGCATAAATCACACTAAATCATGAACAGAGTGACAAAAGGTCAAATCAGATACTTCCACATATATTTTCTACAAGATCAACAAGGTTTATGGAATATATTTAGTTCTCGTACTTGCTACACAAGTAATGTTGAACATTTAGCATCTGTTGGATTAAGATGAATCTCTATTATGCAAGAAGAACAAATACTTTTTCTGAATATAGATCAGGTCAAAGTTTGTTTTTTTCTTTCTTGTTTTTCTCTTTTGATTCAAATAATTACAAAATACAGATTAAAGCCCTCAAAGGGTGTGTAAATAATGGCGGGTATAATTGCTTCATCTATATGTATTGTAAATGCACATATTAAAAGCATGCCCTTACACACATTACTTTCAGTGAAAGGAAAGCACACCGAATGAAAAGTAAGAATCAGAATGAATTTTATTGCCAAGTATGCTTACAAATACAAGGTATATTTCTTGGTGACAGAAGCTTCCAGTGCACAAACAATACAGCAACAAGACAGATATAATAATAATGAAATAAAATAAAAAAGCCAACAGAAAATATAAGTATTAATAAACATCTGTTATGCTCTGACGTTTTTATGTTGTATTGAACAGTTAAATATTTAAAGTTCTAGAACACTCCAAGCATCCACTGTACTGGACACATTTTTTATTTCTTTGAAATATGGCAACATGTTGTGTATATCATAATATAATGTTACTGTTTTTAGGAAATAGCTTTATTATTTTTTGCATTCAACAATTCTGAGTAAAATCTACATCAATCAAATGGATGTTTGGATTCAGTTGGTAGCATTTTATATCTGAGTGTCCATATTACACATAAATTATGGAAGCCCATTTGTTCCACATAAAAGAGCTTTGGTAATTCAGCATTGTGAGATAAAAAGACAATTAATTATTATACTCAAAAAGTAAAAAATACACAATTATGACATAAACAGTGAATATTATGAGATACCAAAGCCATTTTAGCAAGTCAGTTCACTCGGTGGCAATATTTGTAGAGCTCCTGTTTTGTTTTCTCTAAATAAACAAACGGCATACAAGTGCAGCTCCTATCTACTTGAATGGGGAAAAACCGAAATGTCCAAAATGGTTAGTCAAGATTACGATCAAAGAACATATTTCAAATCAGCTGTAAAATCTGACACCAATAATATCATAAATTATGATTATTTACCTCAGATTATGCTAAAAACAGCAGGCTTCCATATATATTGCAACAGGATTGATAACAATGCTTAAACTGCTATAGGTAGGCTACTCATTACACAAATTCACATAGTACATTATTTTTGACCCACTTCTTATATTGATGCGTCTAGAAATTGTCAAGCAGCTCATAAATACGAGGAGGATGTTAGGTTGTAAATGTAAAAACCGTACCCTGTTTGGCAGTCTTTTTGAACATATGTTCAATATTCTGCTACCTGCTTTCTCTTCCGTCTCTCCTGCTCTTTTCGCCCCATACTCACTATCCAGTTGGATGGCCTCACTGATTTTGCGCGGTACAATTTGTCATTCGGTTTTGCAGACGTAAGGGACCATCTGGAACCTGAAAACTCCACTCACTACGCTAAACATAGGAGATGTCCACTCATTCATTCAATTCACGTGCAAGACGTGAAAAAAAACTGTAAAATACATTTTCAAATTCAGAATGTTCTTATAACATCCCAGAGGACAGACAGACATGCTACAGGTGAGATTATTACAATATGACCAATTATATACGTACAGTAATCAATTTCAAAGGATAGAGGGACTTACTACTTAATCACTAAAATAAAATAAAAAAATGAGAAAATGTAATTTTGGTGAATTTTAGTGATTTTATTCTATAAAATAAATGAATACTGTAGGCCTACTTATATATATTTACATTTACGCATTTGGCAGACGCTTTTATCCAAAGCGACTTACAGAGCGCTTATTACAGGGACAATCCCCCAGGGGAAACCTGGAGTTAAGTGTCTTGCTCAAGGACACAATGGCGGTGGGGTTCGAACCAGTGTCCTTCTGATTATCAGTTATGTGCTTAGACCACTACACCACCACCACTCTATAACTACTTATATTGAATTTTATAATTCTATAAACTAATTGATTACTGTAATTAATAATAATATATCCTGTAATAAGTCCGTCTCTCCTCTGGGAAGTTACTACAACCTTTAGAATGAGAAAATATAATTTTAGAATATCTTGAATAATGAGAATATCTTTCTACTGTACTTCGAACTACCCGAGTTGATTGGCATACGATATCTGTAGGCCTATCTAAAAAAAAATATTGGCTCTTTAACCTGTAAGGCGGGACTTTCTTTCTACTTCCGTTGGGCGTTCGAATTTCTCCCATATTTTAAATAGAAGTGGACCGTCTCTGCTAAATAATCTCTGATACATCATAAGGCATTATTTTATATAATTTTATAGAAATTACTGGGCCACATTTCTATTTGAATTTAACTTACTAATCCTTTAAAATGAACCACTTTAAACTATTACACGTTTTAGTCTGCAATGTTTCCAATAAGACAAAAAGCTTTTTAAGATTTGTATGCGCCTCAGTGAGATATTTACCTTTCTTAGCCTCCATGCGCCCTCTGGAGGCAGGAAAGTTGATCACACAGCGCATGCGTCAGGTCGTCACGTAATATCAGAATCAGCTTTATTGCCAAGTATGCTTACACGTGCAAGGAATGTGTCTTGGTGACAGAAGCTTCATGTGCACAAACAATACAGCAACAAGACAGAGGTAATAATAAAAAATAGAATAAAATACATATTGAACAGAAAATATAAGTAAATAGAGAAATACACAATAAGACAACACACACACACAAACACACACACACGCACACGTTGGTCTACCTATCATTATGAGGACTTTGCATAGACATAATGATTTTTATACTGTACAAACTATAGATTCTATCCCCTAACCCTAACACAACCCTTAAACCTAACTCTCACAGAAAACTTTATGCATTTTTACATTTTCAATAAATTTTTTTTTAATGTTTTTAAGCTATTTAAATTATGAGGACACTAGAAATGTCCTGTTAAACCACATTTATTGCATAATACCCTTGTCATTACCATTTTCTAACCTAAAAATTGTCCCTGTAAACCACATAAACATGCCCACACACACACACACACACACACACACACACACACACACACACACACACACACACACACACACACACACACACACACACAGTTTGGTTTCCATGTTTTATGGGGACTTTCCATAGACATAATGGTTTTTATACTGTACAAACTTTATATTCTATCCCCTAAACCCAACCCCTAAACCTAACCCTCACAGAAAACTTTCTGCATTTTTAAATTTTCAAAAAACATAATTTAGTATGATTTATAAGCTGTTTTCCTCATGGGGACAGAACAAAATGTCCCCACAAGGTCAAAAATTTCGGGTTTTACTATCCTTATGGGGACATTTGGTCCCCACAAAGTGATAAATACACGCTCACACACACACACACACACACACACACACACACACACACACACACACACACACACACACACACGTAGTATGTACAATATACAAATGTGTTATATACAGATGCAAGGTAATGTATGGCAGAAGAGGTAGTGTAGCCTATATGTCAGGAAGTGGATGGCACAGGTTCACACGTGTGCATAAGGCAAAGCACCTGCTTTTTTATCTGCAGATAGTCCTATATTTATAGGCCGATGTCTCATTTTTTGATAAACCCCCTTTTGTACCATTGTCCTGAACCTGAGAATTTGATCAATATTTTGTGCTGTTCAAGCTCTTCATTGCCTGACATAGAGAAGATTGAAGCTTTAACAGTTTTAATCAACGAACTTCCAGATAGATCACATTTAGCTAAAGAAGAGTCAGTTATATGGGATCAATATATGGCACTTTTACAAATCGCAATTGCAAAAGATGGAGGCAAGGACACTGCTGTCTAGGCGCAGTGTCTGTCAGTGTATGTCAGACTGATGTAGGCTACCTGAGCAGGTGTGTCATATTCTTCTACCTGTGCTAACGATGAGAGATGACAGAAGTCATGAAACCAGCAGGTTTGATATGTTGCCATTGAAGTTACAACAGTGTACATCCAGCATCCCATACGACCAAGATATCATTTTTAGGACAGTCTGGCACACTTCGATGTGTTTAAAGACCTCTCAGACTACAGGGTGCCTAAAATCATAGTTCGGATCCAGTTCACTACACTCAAGTCCTGCAATAAAGAGGCAGAATCAGACGTCCTGCTTCACGGATGAGAGGATTTACTGTCATGGCATCAGAGTGATCGGACAGAATCGGTCTCAGCGCGGGTTCTGCTGTGTTGCACTGTTCTATCTGATCACCTCTACTCTCTGGAAAACGATCTGTGTGTCCAAAGACGAATCCATTTGTCATTAAATACTGTCTCTTTTAATACTCTTTCTGTTCTTTACAGTCAATAGTTGATCAAAAACTACTACTACAAAAAAAAAAAAAAAAAATGCATCGCACAGTAAAGCCATTCGTGTCCTCTCTAGTTAACATGCGCTCATTTAAAGGCACTGTTTACACAGAAATGTCTTTTTTTTTATTTTATAAAAGAGACAGTACCTGTTTTAGCATATGTTCAACAAATCAATGTAAATACTTGTAAATAGTACAAATTATTAAATCTAACAATAAATATGTAACAAAAATAATATATTAAATATAATATCTTATTTATTGATTGAGTATATTTGTTCATTTTTAAAAATCCAAAATGTGATCAAAATAATGAAAAAGTAATAAAATATAATTAGTAAAATGTATATTTTTCCAATGAACCTAGTTAAAATGACCTCTGTATAATAATAAGAATTAGCTGGGGAAAATATTATTTAATTTTCAAGCAAAAGGGACATTATAACTGAAATATACACATATGAATTGACATCGAATCGGAATCGAATCGAGAGCTTGTGAATCGAAATCTAATGGAATCAGGAAATCTGTATCAATTCCCAGCCCTAATAGTGTATAACGCATCATTATTTTTTATTTTTACATATTTGTTCATATGCCTTGAATCTCTGCAGATGAAATCCTGTTCAAATGGGCACCAGAGGAAAGGCAGTTACTGAGGGAGTTCTGGGAAGGTTATGCTCTAGTAATGCTAAAGGAAAACCAGGTAAAATTAGCCATTTGATTTTCTTATTTTTATTTTAAATTTTCATGACCCCAGTCACATTTTGATTATTGAACATTTTATATTTTTGTTCACTGAAAGTATAAATGTCTTAAGTATAAAGCATCTACACTAGTGTAATCATTTAAATCTGTTGTATTGCAAAGAATGGTACCCAGTATACAAGTTGGATCTGCCCAGCAATAACAGTAAATAAATAAAAAAAAATATATTATTTTTATTTTTCAAAATTATTATCATGAAAAACTGGAAAAATCATGGAAATGAATTGGTCAAAATGTGTGGCAACAGTGTAAATTGGTATACTTGAGAAATTTCCTAGTCTATCTTCTAAATAAAACCCTTCATTTATTTTTTAGATCAAAGTGATTCAACCTGTACTCAACAGAATTGATATGCTTGTTGAGACAACGGCAACTGTTGTCCAAGGTTGGACACATTTCCTTTGTGAAAGCAATAACCATTATAACAGGTCTTGCATCATAACTTGAACCTGCTCTTGTCTTACTCCATTATCAGGTGGGCTGTTTTCGCCTTCCTGGTTGCTCTGTGTGTATCAGCGCATGTATCAGAATCATCCTACTTTTGCCCTGGCATTCTCACAGGTATCCCACCCGTCTGTCCATCCATCCATCCATCCATTTAGCCATCCATCCATCCAGTTTTATATTGACTTTAAAGGGATTGTTCACCCAAAAGGAAAATTCTCTCCTCATTGGCTTTCTTCTGCTGAACACAAAGATTGTTAGAATATCTCAGCTCTGTTGGGCCATACAATGCAAATGAATGGTTACCAAAACTATCAATTTTAATTTTACATAAAATACATTTAGTTCTGTTCTCACCTAAAACTGATTGGATTTAGAACACCGGTTAATCCGCTGGAGTCTTTTGATTTACTTTTATGCAGCCTTTATATGCTTTTTGGATCTACAAAGTTTTGGTCACCATTCACTTGCATTGTATGGACTTACAGAGCAAAGATATTCTTCTAAGAACTTTGTGTTCTGTAAAAGAAAGAAAGTCCAAACGTCTCTGTGTGTGTGTGTGTGTGTGTGTAATCAAATACAATAATTCTACCGTAATCGGTGCAGAACTTTTCACTTGCTAACACACATGTGTATTTTTCTTTATAACGGCCATCATTTATATAAATAAATCCTTTTGTCCTTGGCTTGCCTAATGTCTAATGTTAACAAATGTTGCCATTTAATTTAAAACATAAATTTTTCCAATAAGTCAAAACAACAGCATAAGATATGGCATTACCTACTCAGATTACATGTTTTCGGTTACCCGGCTTTTCCTTTCTTTTGTTATTTATTTTTCCATTCACTCTGATAAGATGTCCTGTATCCATGTGTTCACCAGTGCCTCGAAACACATTCATCCTCGCAGAGGAGCAAAGCCGAAGCACAACCAATGTTCTTCTGCAAGATGCAGTATTGTTTTTTAACCACTAGAGGATTACAGGCCGGTTTCGTTTGACTGATGTTGATATTCATCTTCTACATCCAGAAGTGACTAAAGAACTACCTCACAGTTCCAGACAGCTCAAGTGAGATAATGTTCTCTGATAATCCTGGAACAACATTCCTGACAAACAATCATAGCCCTAAACCTAACTGTAACCTACTTGTAATATCTGAAGGAAATGATTGCATGATGAGAAATGTTGAAGCCCCTAACGCAATCCCCAAGATTAACAAATGTCCAAATTGGGTAATCTGTATATGGAAAGGCAAAACGTATGTTTTGGAGTCGTGGTGGTGTAGTGGTCTAAAGCACATAACTGGTAAACTGGTAATCAGAAGGTCGCTGGTTCGACCCCCACAGCCACCACCATTGTGTCCTTGAGCGCCCTGTAATAAGGGCTCTGTAAGTCGCTTTGGATAAAAGCGTCTGCCAAATGCATAAATGTAAATGTATGTTTAGTCAACTGCATCTAATGAGCTATCTTTATTCTGTGTGCTGAAAGTAGTGTCTTTTCTTCTGTCAGATCAGACAGGAAGTTTGCCTGATCCAGGAGTGATCCTGTGTGATATTGCTGATCAAGGTGTCCTGAACTCCCATTCTGAGGCCATAAAATCACTCTACTCATTGGCAGGTTACATTTACACTTCATCACCTTCATCATCGTCTTGCAAGCATCTCAACCAGACATTACTGAAGCCCAAAGGTGCACCTGAAACCTCAGTCAGGTCTGTTTAGAAACTGCCCTCAAATATTTAAATTAGGGCTGTAACGGTTTTCACTGTCTGATAATGGTCACACGAAAATTACAGTATCACAGTATTAAGGTGCATTGCTAATATTATTAGCAGTTTAATATTTATACAAATTACAGCTAAACACACACAACAAAAAAAAAAACATGTTCCTTACTGTCAACTGTCAAACATCATTTTTCAATTATTATTTTAAGATTTATGAAACTTGAGCAAAAACAAATAATTTGTAATGATTACTGTCCAGGTTAAAGGTGCTGTCAGTGATTTATTTTTTATTTTATTTTTTTCATGGGAAGGCATGCAAATCATTTTCATACTCCCTGAAAGAAATCACTGAAATAAATGTTGTGAGATATCTCTCCGGTCTCTGTAACAGCTCTAGATTCTGTAAACAGCAAACAAGAATGTGTTCGTGGTCTCTGACGCTTTCTGCCTGTCAATCATTTTGCACGTTCTCAGTGTTGTAGCTGCAGTGAATTATAGAGGTTAATGCCATTTTTGTGGCATGGATTTTAGAACAGTTATCAGTTGAGGGCGCTATTTTGCTACTGTTGTGTTAGACAAACCATCAAACCATGAGATGACAGTTTTCTGCTCTATATCAGTCTCTGAGGTATCTTTGATGTGCAGGGTTTTGGAAAGAAGGGGCATGGCTATTTCAAAGGATTGGCTCTTGGAAATTCCAGAATGGCAGAATCGCTTACAGCACCTTTAAAGGTGCACTCAGTCATTTTTTAAGTATGTTGAAGTATGGCTTACAATTACACCTTGTGGCCTGGATGCTGCATCATTCAAACACAATAGTTTTCAGTTACCAATGCCATTGTAGAAATACACTATGCACAGTAAAACAGGATTAATTTAATCCATGAATGAAAGTGTCCAGTATACAGGGCAGTTACTGAGATTAAGCGAGTAGTATTCAGATGGTCAGTGATGCTGCCCTGCCCCATGTAGAATAAAAAAGCTTTTATTATGTTACTGATATGACTGAACTCTTCATCTCACATGAGTGGTCATGATTTTATACATTTGTTTTAAAATTAATATTAATTTCTTTGGAAGTAAATCTTTATAAATGAGAAATAAAATGTGCACATTTTAACAGTTTAGAAATGCATTTGATTCAGTAATTAGTTGCTTTTGTTATGTAGTTTGATTCTAAACAATACCTACTGAAAATAAATAATTATTAATTTGCAGCTTATCACCCCATTATTTTCTATTTTTTGCTACATTATAATTTCCCTAGTACTTGACAAATAAAACATACAGTATTAAACACATTGTAGGCCTACTGTTGCACTGCACCTGAGCAAATAAATACATGAACAAACATTCAGCCCACTTTTAATTTTAGAATAGTTCAGAAAAAAAACCTGACATTATATAAATGCAATACCGTGAACTAGAAGGTGTCAAAGGGATGAAAACCGCCTGTTTTAAAACCTAGGTATTCCGTGAAACTGTAAAGCCTTTACATCCCTAATTTAAATTAACTACTTATACATATTTGACTTGATCTGTGTTTTATGGATGCAAAGAATAGTTCTGTTATTATTTACTTTTTTAAATCCTTATTTATTTATTTTTTTCTATGGAACACAAAGAGAGAAATTTTGAGGAATTGTTACACAGCTCTTTCCCATACTACGAAAGATCCACAGCTGTCAAACTCCAAAAAGGACAAAAAGCATCATATAATTAGCCCATATGACTTGTGCACGAATACATTTCAAGTCTTTTGAAGTAATACAATAACTTTACATGGGGTGGCTGTGGCTCAGGTGGTAGAGTGGGTTGTCCACTAATCGCAGGGCTGGTTCTTCAATTCCCGGCACACACGACTCCACATGCTGAAGTGTCCTTGTGCAAGACACTGAACCCAAAGTTGCTCAGTTTAAGTGGCTCTTTTTTTTTTTGATGAACTGTTTTTTAAATGCTCCACTTATTCAAATGTGAATGTTTATCCTTGTCATTCAGAGGACAGCCCCATGCTGAAGGATTTGGGGTGAATTGTGGCCCAGTTTATTTGAGATAAGTGGAAGTGTCTGAGTTCCCTGCAGAAGTTTGTTGGGTCTGCTGGGCCACTTCAGGCCCCTGAAGTCCTGTGGGCAGCGGTGGAGACTCTGGCATTACTGCCCAGTCAACTGGTGCTGCCAGAGCGGGACTTCATGGCTTCAGTCCTACCAAAGGTGGGCTGCTGTCACACCTGCTCTCATTCAAGCTATTTTATGAATTGGATTAAGGATGGGTTCAATTGGTCGAGGTTGACTAGTTTATTTGGATTATTATTTTTATATGCATTTGTTTTTAGTGCTGTGCTTTAGCTTTTAAACAGTTTGCTCTATGAAAACCTCTTGGAAATGTTATGTTTCAGGCAGAGGTGGCGGCAGCCGATTTTGCCGGGGCTTCAGCCCCGAATGTTTTGAGTGTAGCCCCTAATGTATTTTGAAACGTTGACTGACAAATATGAAACCGGACAAAAGCCTATGTAAACCCCCCGAAATCATAAATTGCCTTATTTCATTGTGCTTTGGCTTTGCACATACTGCATACAGCCTGTAAAAATAGACATAGGCATAATCTAGCCTATAGAATAAGTTCCTTTGCTGTCGGTAGCCTATAGGCAACTCCGTTTCTTCCTCTCTGTTGAATATGCAGCAGGTAGAGGAGGAGCTTGCACAGTCGTTGACACCAACTAACGTTACTTAGTGGCGAGTTAATGGCAATTAGCAGGAAAGACAGCAAAAATGAAGCAAATGAGGCTTTGGGGATTTCTCCGAAAGAAGTCAGTGGGTAAGAATTCACATTTGTTTTTGTCCTTAAAGTCTAAAGATCATCATCTAGCTGGCTTTCACCCACAGTAAGCTAAACCTCAAGAGGTCCACTACGAGTGTTTTTACATGTTGTAGCCTGTAGCCTCGTGGTTAGCGCATGTGCCTTTCTTGCTGGAGATTGTGGTTCTAGTCCTGTTCAGAGTATACTTTTCTTGTTTATCAGGTGTTATTTTCGCTAAGGATAACCAATAAGCATTAGCATAAAATATATGTGTGACTTGTTTTGTGATATTAGTTTGTAGTGAATATACACTTTGATTTGATTAAATGGTTTTGTAGAGGGTAGCAAAGATGAGCAACAGACTGAGGAGCAGCTGCAGCAGCTGTGTCAGAATCAGGCATGGAAACTGGTAACAATTAATCAGTCACTTTACTTTAGAGAAAGTTAAAAGTGAAACATTGTTTATCCCAATGCTCCTAATGAAAGGATTTTGACAGATTAATTATTATCATAGAGATGATGAGAATTATATACAGTTCGATGCCATTGTGTGTCAATGAGACTAAAGTTATTCATGTATTGCTTTAATTTAGGATCTTATTCATCATTTTGACTATTTATGTAAAAAAATATCTAAATTATTTAGATTCAATATTTTTTTACCTCACTTTACTCACTATAATATACATCTTTTGTGATGACTTTATGGTAATGTACATGACAATTCAAGAATCATGATAGATCTAAGGGCAATCCCACTGATCTGCTCTTCCCAATACATTTTCTTCAGTGGTATTTGTATACAATTTGAAATATGTAGCACTTGATTAATTAGTTGTTTGAAGCTGATTTGCAATAAGTTATGTGCTGTATCTGTTCTTTTGCATCACAGATGATTCAGGGAGGAGAGAGGATGTTGAGGATAGTACTAGAGTGGAAGATTTAGGAACTGTAGAAACAGGCCCAGCCAGAGCAAAACTCAAAGAATACCCTCTCACCAGCTTTGGACTACAGAGAAGTGGTTGCTAGTGTGAAAATAAAATTGTCTGGGCTAAGCCCCAGATGTCCTTCAATGCTGGAAACGCCTCTGGTTTCAGGTATGTTTAAAAAAAGCAAAAAAGTCTTTCAGTGTCAGTTATTTTTATACTGTGAAATGGGTCTTCACCTTATGGGGTGCCTTTTTTCACAGAGATGTAATATTGAAAAAGAAACCAGCAGACTATTTACCTGCTGTTTTGGACATGTTGTTTTGATAGGTGGTGGGATGTCTGTTTAAACTGGTATTTAATACAGTGGGTCTGTTTCCTCCACCAGGTGGCAGTGCACTGTGATGAATCCATGTGTGTTAAGGCTATATGTGCATCATAGAAGGTGGTTCAGGTCCTGAGCACAAACCCTCATGACTTCTGCTCCACGCTGCAGGGGTTTGTGCAGTTAATTTTTCACCAAGGGCTTCTGCAGCTGACGGAGGAACAGAACCCCAGAATCATGGCCTCCATACAACAGGTTAGAGAAAGATCTACAGTACAAACTAACAATTCACCATCCTGTCAATCATGTATTCCTTTTTTCATGTATCCCATCATGTATCCCATAATATGTGATTATGTAATTTATGACGATGAAATAAAAAAAATATATTGTTACTGGAGTATCAAAGGTGGGTGTTTTTCAACAACTGCTTCGACTAATAATTGCAGACCTTTTATGAATAGACAATTAATTGTTTTTGGTATAAAAGTATTTAATCAATTTATATCTATCATTAGCCACATATTATTAGCATGTGAAATATGCATCTCATTTCCAGTGGGAACAGGGATGATCAGATTCCTCCGAGTGTGTGTCTTGGCTTTCCTGTGCTGCTTGAATCCATCCAATCAGCTTCACCAGCTTGTGATGGAGCAGCTTGTGCAGCGACTACTGAAGGAGGTTGGTGTTCAATTGTTAAATTCAACTCTTAGTAGTAAATGGTTGTTTAGTTCTTAAACATTGTTTTAAGAGAGTGTGAGTGTTGGTTATTGCATGGGTTTTTAATTAAAGCTACCTGCTATTTCTCTTCTCATTCTCTCAGGATGCTGAGTTTTCGAAAGTATGTTACTATAGCAACTCCATCCATCACAGAGTGAAGAACCGAGTGTGGCAAACACTGCTGCTGTTACTGCCTAAACTAAGACCGATTAGATCTGTACACACGCACACACTTGTTACATCTCTTTGTGCCAGTGTTGGGAAAACTGCTTTGAAACTGTAGATTCCTATGCTAATTTAAAGTATTAGGCAACATTATAAATAACTAAGAAATTATATATATATAATTTTTTTATATTTAAAGATAACTATGTATAATTATTTAATCATTATATATTGAATTATTGTTATATAAGGGGCTTTCTCAGCAAATATTTGTATATGCGATTAATCGCGATTAATTAATCGGGACACAATGTAATTAATTCGATTAAAAATTTAAATCGATTGACAGCCCTAATATATATGTATATAGACCAAATGTGAAGCGGTAGCCAAATGCGCACAGCTTTCTCACACCGGATGTTTTCACCGGAAATATATTGCCGCTAAATGCCAATATAATGCAACATGCACTGCACCAACCAATGCATTGAGCTGTAACGGCAGGATTTCAGTGAGTGAAGCAGTTTAATGTTGCCCATGCCAGGCAAAGGCACAAAGGAAAATCTAATTGCAATATTCGAGTAGTGTTTTTACAGTTTTTTAGAGTCTAATATTTAAAGCTGAATGTGTACTCGATTAATCAATTACTCGTTCACATGCCTTATACAGAGCCGTGATAAAGTACAAAAGAGTACAAAAAGTGAATATTGTCTGATAATGTCAATACAATCAATAACAAATTCTAATTTGTTAGTCTGGATGTCTGATAGGTGAGATGGAGCAGGTAGAGCGCTGGGCAGAAGTTCAGAAGAAAATCACCCCATGGATGCTGTGTTCAGGAGCAGGAGCCTGAGCTCGTAGCCCAGCAGAGGGCAGCACATTTGGGCAAACTCACCAGCGCCTGGTCGCATCTCCCATCAACAAGCCCACTAATCTTGGCAGTAAGAGAAATAACACAGAATAAATGTATGTACATTCTCTTCAGTCTAATTCTACTCTGCTCTAACAGATGTTCTAATATCTTGCGCTGTTTTTTCTTTGTTTCCTTAGTAGTTCATTATTGCAGGCCTGTTGAGACTTTCATCATATGGTTTTTATCCCTGTCAGTTTTATCTCTTTTGCATTTCATGTGTAAATTATTCTAATTATTATATAATAAACATTAACGGTACAATTTAAATGGATTGTTCACCCAAAAAAGAAAATTCTTTCATCATTTACTCACCCACATGCCATCCCAAATGTGTATGACTTTCTTTCTTCTGCTTAAAACAAACAAAGATTTTTAGAAGAATGCTTCAGCGCTTTATGTCCTCACAATGCAAATTAATGGTGACAAACTTTTGAAGCTCTAAAAAGCACATAAATGCTGCGTAAATGTAATCTATAAGACTCCATAGGTTAAATCTATATCTTCAGGAGCGATATGATAGGTGTTGGTGAGGAAATTATCCATATTTAATCTTTTTTTACTATATATTCTTCTTCTTGACCAGAAGGTGGCAATATGCACGAAGAATGCTATTCGACAAAAACAAAAGAAGAAGAATGTGAATGTGGAGATTGATAGTAAAAAAGGAGTTAAATATTGATCAGTTTCTCGCCCACACTTATATCGCTTCTGAAGATATGCATTTAACACATCTTGAATGGCATGAGGGTGAGCAAATGATGAGAGAATTTTCATTTTTGGGTGAACTATTCCTTTAATGGCTGATAGAGAAAACAGCAGATTGACTAAATATTATATATGAGTCATCAACCTGTGAGAAACAGGACAGCTTTATTGAAGGCCATTATTTTTGCAATTCCATTTGCTGACACTAATGGAGCAGAAATTACTCGCTTCAGCTTTAAAATTAGAAATATTCTACTTATTCATAACATTTCTTGAATGTGTTTGATCTTTTGATCATTATTCACACAGGGCTGTCAGAGGTAATGCATTAATGCTTTGTTAAATATGTTTAATGTGGTAATATAATGTTAAATGGGTTAATACAGCAACAGCAAAAAAAAAAAAAAGGGGCGAAAGAGAGAGTAAATGTGAGTATTATAATTAACAGGCCTTGTCTTTGTGTTTGCATGTCTTTTTCAGGTCTATGCCGGATATGTGAGATCTTCACGGCCAAAGCTCTGATACTGGATTGTCTTCACCATGTTCATGAAAAACAATTCCAGGTGCTCAATATGTCTTCAGAGTTGTGGCTGACATTGCTGGAGGTGTGTGAGTGTTTATGGTAGATACCCAGATATAGATTCCCTGCCTGTTTGATCTTGCCATTGTCCAAAACTATTAAAAACCTTCAAAGGAAATTTGTCAAGTGCAGTCCTTTAAGTATCTCGGAATCTACATAGATAGTTCACTTACTTGGGACAAACATGTTGATCTGGTATGTAGTAAACTTTATCAAAGATTGTATTATTTGCGTCGACTACGATACTATGGGGTGAACATGAAAATCCTTCTGGTTTTTTACAAAGCTATATTAGAGAGCGGTGGTGGCGTATTGGTCTAAAGCACAGAACTGTTAATCAGAAGGTCGTTTGTTCGATCCCCACAGCCACCATCATTGTGTCCTTGAGCAAGGCACTTAACTGCAGGTTGCTCTGGGGTGATTGTCCCTGTAATAAGTGCACTGTAAGTCGCTTTGGATAAAAGCGTTTGCCAAATGCATAAATGTAAATGTATAAGTTGTGGTTTAACCACATGGTACGGAAACCTTACTGTGAAATCAAAATCTAGACTGATGCACCTGATGCATATAGCAATGAAACTGACCGGACAGAAGGGCTATTACTGCATCCAGTCTCTGTATGAACAGTGTACAGAAGAATTTTAAGTGATCCATCTCACATTCTTTTTGTTAATTATGAACTGTTACCTTCAGGAAGGCATTTTAGGACCTTACGGTGTAAATTGAAGAGATTTAAAGGTTAATTTTGTGCCTTTTTCTATTAAATTGCTAAATGATGCCAAATGATTTAGATTGTATGTTTCTATCATGTTTTGATTGTTTATGTTATTAGATGCCTTTATTGAAAGATATACTTTTATGATTGATGGAAATGTATGCTATGTTGAATTTTTGTGTATTTGATGTACCCTTTGTATTGTTATCTTTTTCGGGTGATGATGTGATGAAATGCAGAAATGTTGCCTATTGAGTTCACCCCAAGTTTCCCCTAACGGGGACAATAAAGTACATTCCATTCCATTCCATACTTAAAGATGAGGTGACAGTCCAAACAGCAGTGCAAAAATAACAATTTTCTTTTCTCAAGTCAAACAGAGTGGACAAGCATGTAGTCCATCCCCAAAGTCATGCCATACTGAAGGTTGAGCCAATGTTGTTGTATCTGAGCCGCTCAAACTATCAGACTAAAATTACCTTTTGTGGAGCTAGCGGTGCAGGAATTCCACTTCCATCTTTAAATCAGAGTGTAGTCTTAACCAGCCCAGAGATGTAATTCTTTATAATCATGCATTTCATCATCTAATTACAACACATTTTGTGTTGTCATTTAACATCAAACTTATTTTGTGAAATATTTGATTATAATGTTTTATATAAATAAGTGCCACATGTTTTATAATTGTTTTAATAGATTACAGGACCACGGTATATGAACAACTCACAAACAGGCAATTTTTGACTTGATTAACTTGTTATGAAGAGCAGGATTGCCTTTGTAAAGAGATAGGGAACGTGACAATAGAAACGTATCAGTGAGTGCTGAAGGTGCAGTTTAATGTTGTCAAGCTAATTGATGTTTGTCTCCCTGTGTGATTTCCACACCTCTGAATGCTGCTGCAGGGAGAGCAAGAGAAAGGTGCTTGTCCTGACATGCCGAGGGCTCATCAGCAAAACCACACACACACACACACACACACACACACACACACACACACACACACACACAGTTGTTGTGTTTCCATGTTTTATGGGGACTTTCCATAGACATAATGGTTTTTATACTGTACAAACTTTATATTCTATCCCCTAAACCTAACCCTACCCCTAAACCTAACCCTCACAGAAAACATTCTGCATTTTTACATTTTCAAAAAACATAATTTAGTATGATTTATAAGCTGTTTTCCTCATGGGGACCAACAAAATGTCCCCACAAGGTCAAAAATTTCGGGTTTTACTATCCTTATGGGGACATTTGGTACCCACAAAGTGATAAATACATGCTCTCACACACACACACACACACACACACACACACACACACACACACACATATAGATCATTCAAAACACATGAACCCTCCATTTCAATGTTTTTCATGCAATAACTCTTAGTCCATGTAAAACTGTTTGGATTTGAGAACAATATGCATAAATAGATAATTGTATGTAAAGGCATCATGGATCTATATAGGGAATTTTTAAAAATCAGATATTTCACAAGGAGAGCAATGTTAACCTTTCATATTTCTAAAGGATAATTTTGATAAGAATGTAATTTAACGAACGTGTCATGCTTTTTAATGAAGCAGCACTGATACGGTACTATGATCAAAATTAGACTTTTTCATTTGTTTTCCTGATTGGTCTTGCTGCATCATTTGTCTTGAAGGCATAAAGGCACCTGTTGTTTGTTGCTCAGTAGGCATCTTAATCAGTGCATTATTATGCCTGATTATCTTACAGATGTAAAGCTATTAAACGGCAGTGTAAGTTAGTCTCATTATTTAAAAGCATGGGTTTACCCCTGATGCTGTGGAGTAGTTCAATCAGCACATTTGCACATTTTGGCTGACCTCATCAACAGGTCTAAATGGAATCTAGAGAATATATATAATTTTTTTCACATTTATTTTGAGGGAGAATTGCAGCCAAGGATGTATCTTGTAAATGGAGAGTGCCATCTGTTAACATTGTTATTCATCTCAGTGTCCGTTGCTCTGCCTCTGAAGGCGCTGCATGAGCTAGTTATCACATTTTGATTACGAAGTACGAAGACAAACAATCGCAGTTCACAATAAGACCAGTAATATGCATTAAGGAAGTAAATAGTGACAATTTGGATTTCATGTTGACTAACTTAATATTGAATTAGTGACCTAAGCATATTGCATTGGGGTGGATTTTTTTAATTCTGTATGGTGCATGACAAATAACTATTTGTTTGTTTCTGGACAGTAATGAAAGGGAAACATTCCTGCAAACCTGCTGCAACTGTTGGACATCTGTGTGGAGATTCCTCAGTATGGTGTCACTCGCTCCCTCAACGTGCATGTGAATGCTGCTCTGCTGGTGTGGGAATACACAAGACAGCATTTAGGGCAAAGCACTGGATCGTGACCCACTACAGCCCCTCTGCATTGGACTTGCAGAACATTTAGTTTTGTGTTTTGGCAGAAAAAAGTTTGTATTTTCAGTATTTGGAAGATGTTGCATTGTACACCATTTCCTGAGGGGAAAGCCTTGTATTGAGGTGAAATTAGTCATAAGATGCATCTCGGGAATTCTTCAGAACTAAATACTTATCGAAAAGTGTTTTATTCTCTATCTGTATATGTTTCAGCTGAGCACCAGTGTTTCTCAAGGTCCTTTACTTTGGTAAAGCCTTAAAAAAAAAGTTCTTCCTTCCTGGTTTAAAAAAATTATTTCTTACTCCATTTAAACCATTTTAAAATGGCATTTTTGCCTCAAAACAGGTGCCTTAAAGGAATTTTACGGGTTCAGTACAAGTTCAGCTCAATTGACAGCATTTGTGGCATAATATTTATTACCACAAAAAAAAGAAAAATGATTTTGAAAAAATCTTGGTTACTGTGAGGTACTTAAAATGGAAGTGAATAGTTAAAATACTAACTTTTTCAAAAGTATAGCCACAAAACATAAACAGTATGCATGTAAACATGATTTTAGTGGGATAAAATCACTTACTAACCTTTTATGTGTAAAGTTACAGACAATTTTACAACATTGTTGCCGTGACGATGTAATGTCAACAAACCCTAAAACAATTTTAACAACTTAACAGCTCAAATAATATACAGGTATTTGCAGAAGAATTAATGTAATGCTTTAATAAATGTATAAGCTTTAAAAAGTTGCCACATTTACTTCCATTGTAAGTGCCTCAATATAAAATCTTTTTTTGCTTTTTTTTTTTTTTTTAAAGAAATGGAGGAACGAATCGAAATGAGATTTTTTGGTAATCAGCTTTATGCCACAAAAGTTGTCAATTGAGCAAAACTTTTATTGAACCTGGAATATTCGTTTAATGTGTTAATATTGAAATCAAATCTTATTTAGGCAACATGGAATGATGTTTATTCCCACACATTAATATTTCTTTGTTTTGATCAAATAAACCTTTATAAAACATCATTTCTGTCTTAAAACAAGTTAAGGCACTTATCTAAATAAATGATCCTTTAAAAAATGTCAATTAATAAAACATACATTTATCCAAGTTTATTCATTTAATTTGGTTAAAGCTTATGCAACTGAATTTTATGTAATGAATTATAAAAATAGCCTATTTTTTTGAGTGCATTAAAATCATGTTATAAATAAATGGGACACACTTTATATTAGGTGTCCTTACTATGTACAGTACTTAACATTTGATACAATGTACTTATTATGTATACACTGTACATGTTGTTGCATTGTAATTACATTTAAAGTACCTACATTTAACTAAATTTGTAGTAACACTGTTAAATCTAACCCCTAACCCTACCATTACTCATAAACCTTCCCATACCTCAACCTCAGCAGCAGATAATGTGGGAAGTTTGCAGAACAACATGTAGTTACACAGTAAATACATAGTCTTGTATGTGTTTAATGTTAGTGCATAGTAGTTAAGGCCACCTAATATAAAGTGTGACCAATACATGAAAAAGAAAAAGCTTTCTAAGGTAAAAGTAATGGCTTAAAATGGCTACAATCCATAGCTATTGTAATGTCTTGAGAAACTAACCATACACATTTATTGACTGCTACAAATGAAGAGACATTCATCAAGTCTGTTCGCTCAGCCTTGCGGTGTAGTTCGCATCCTCAAGTGTTTGATTTTTCCATGTTGTCATCACTGTGGATAAACTGATGGCTGGACCCTGGAGACCCCAAACTGCACTGCACTCTTGGGTATGCAGGGTCAGATGTATGTAGAGCTAGAGAGGAGTGAGACGAAAACTGACTGCTGTGAGGATAAATAAGTTATTGTTTTTTGCAATAATATTAAAATATAATAGATTTTAAATAGGCCTTTCGCATTGCTATTATGTAGGAATGTTGTTTTGTATACTTTAAATGGCCAGATTGAATGTGATACACCAAGGAATTGGGATATACAGAACGTTTCCATATCAGGTTTAATTATAATTTGTATTGCTTAAAATGGAGCCCTCGATGAATCAGTGGTTTGATTCGCATGAGCCCGAGTTGGAGATGCGGACTGCAGTGAGGAACGCAACTCTTCTGTCGCCTCGGGCACGTCTGATGCTGGAGACGCTGATGGTGCTCATGAGTGTGGCTGCAGTGATGGGTGAGCTATATAATTACTACAAAACAAACTTACAGATCACGTAAAAAAAGTCTGTCATCATTTACACACCCTTATGCTGTTCCAAACCTCATCTGACTGTCTTCCGTGACACAAAAGGAGATGTTAGGCAGAATGTTAGACTTAGTCACCATGTAGTCTTTTTCATTGTATGGAGAGAAAAAAAGCCCAATGCAAGCACAGTGAATGGTGACAAAGATTAAAATTATGCCAATATGCTTAACATCTCCGTATGGGTTCCACAACAGAAAGTAATTCATATGGGTCTGGAACAACATGAGAATGAGTAAATGATGACATGATTTTATCTTTTAGGTGAATTATGCCTTTAAATATGTATTAATCGTAAAATGGAAAATGAAACTTTCCAGTTATGCCAGTGCAGCTCCTATCTACTTGAATGGAGAAAGACCAAAATCCCAAAAACGGTTGGTCATGGTTACGATCAAAGAACATATTTCAATAAAATTTGATGATACTGGAATTGTAAATTGTGATTTTTTACCTCAAATTACAATAGCTAATGCGCATGCACGTTCTAGAGTTGATTGACAGGTGATGTCTGTATCTAAGAGGTGATTGGCTCTTTTAACTGTAAGGCGGGACTTCCTTTCTATATCAGTTGACATTTGGGTGCTCAGAGCTTCTTGTTTGAGCGTTCCAATATCTCCCATTCTTTTTAATAGAAGTGGCCCATCTCTGCTAAATAGTCTCTGGTTGCAAATCTCATGAAACTGACACATACAATTTCATGTTAGTACTGGTGATTTGATGTTTATGCAGAACCAGCATTTTAAAGGTTCAGATTGATGAAAAATAGAACTGTTATTGAACTTTTGATATAAGTTATGAAAACATGTCTTAAGTTTCAGAATATAAAACTCTTTCCCATCTTCACCCTAACATTTTAAGCAAACCTGATTTCTAAAATTGGTATTTATTTTTACTAAATACATAAAAAATATGTTCTGCTCTTTTGTGGTTTTGTGCCCTCTTGTCAGGAAATGTTCTGGTCATTGTGATTGTGGCTGCCACTAAAACCTTCCACACTGTAACCTCAGTCCTCATCATTAATCTGGCCATTTGTGATTTCTTAGTCGGAACAGGCGTCATGCCATTTGTGGCTGTTTCCATTATAAGCAACGGATGGATCAGATGCAATGTTAGTATCACTTTACACCCAACATGTTATACCTTAATTCACCAAAAAATTTAATTCTGTCACTATTTAATCCCCCTCATGTTGTTCCAGCCTTGTATTATGATTTTGTTTTTTTTCTTCCTGTGGAAAACAAAAGAATTTCAGATTCTTCACGCAGCTCTTTTCCTTACAAAAGTTCACAGTGAACATGGCCGTCCTTATTGATATTCCGTATAAAACAGTATATATAGAGTGGGGGAGTAATGGAATACATATAACGGGAATACGTATTTAAAATACAAAATATAAGTAGCTGTATTGCACTACAGTTACAATTTAAATAATTGGTAATTAGAATACAGTTACATTAAAAAAGTATTTTGATTACTGAAGAAATTACTTTGCATTTTATTATCATTTTTTCATTTCATATTTAGTCCTTTCAGATGGAAAATATTTATCCATATAAATGATGCGATCCAAAGTGCATTTGAACAGTGGTGAAACACTTTCTTATGATGTGTTACATTCATACGAGCAGACAGTGAAGTAAGTTTGAAGTAAGTTTGGAGCAGAAAAAATAGCAATAAACCTTGTATAAATTATCAGCTTTACGCCAAGCTAAAATGCTATTTCTATCCATTTTACTTACACATGTTACCAGGCACAATCATATTTGTTTATCAAAAATATATTTTTTTATAAAAACATCATTCATTTTTTCTAGTAAGACCTTTTGATATATGGGCAAAAATCGTGTTCTTGATAATAATTTTTTATATTGTTTCCCTGTAAAAATATTTAAAAATCCTTAAAACAAGATTTATCTTGTTTTAGAAACAACACTGCATGAGATATTTTGGGTTTTCAGAGAATGTAGTTTTAACATGTGTATTTTGTCTTACTGTACTGGCGGAGTTTTCCAGTCAAAACAAGTGAACAATGTACCAGTGCTGCAGAAGTAATCCAAAGTATTTAGAATACATTACAGACCTTGAGTAATCTAATGGAATATGTTACATATTACATTTTACAGCATGTATTCTGGAATCTGTAGTGGAATACATTTCAAAATATAACCTCCAAACCCTGTATATATATATATATATATATATATATATATATATATATATATACAATTTTAATTTAAGTTGCTGTTCACTGATAATCTTCCTCTCCAGTGATGTGTTACTTCGAGAACCTTTGCAACACGATCATTAATTCAGTGAGTTGCACTCCAAGACAATCAGATTCATGAATGAGCCATTCTTTTGAGATGGTTCTTATCAGTGAGATAGTTGATCTGATTCACAAACCACTGAATGATTTGTTCACAAATCAGAGAGATCTAGTTCTCAAGGTTAACTCAGTGAGAGCGTTAACATGCTTGTTCTTACACCGATTATGCTTCATAAATTGATAATTTGTGTGGTCATGTAAATGGCATGAATGGCTTTCTTTCGTCAGTGTAATATCATAACAGTTTAAGCCCTTTACCCCGATTTGACCTTGCACGTTATACATTTTTACTGGCTTGTAACTGTTTACCATTTATTGTCAAAAGCAGAGCATAATCAGGTTATTTCAAAGCTCATGTAAATATTTTCTTACGCTGTCTGATTTTTATTTAATAAGCTAATTTTTGGTAGTTATCAGTGTATTGGTGTGTATGTACAGGAAATGTACTCAAGGATCCGGTGACATGGACCAATTTTATGGTGCTTTTTTTAAACATTTTTGTAGCTCAATACCCATGACCACAATGAAATGTCATCGTACAGGAAAGACCTGCGTGAAAATTCTTCAAACTGTTGAATATCAATTTTTTTGATCCACAGTAGGGAGTCATATAGGTTTGGAATTACATGAGGATGAGTAAATAATTACAGAAGTAATATTTTTGGGTGAACTGTTCCTTCAATATGTTTGAAGATCCAAAATTTTCAAGTTATAGTTTAGATATCTATGCTCATTTTGACATTTTTTTGTGGTTTTGCAGCATCTGTGCATGTATGTCGGATACACCTCCTCCGTCTACTGCACTGCATCGGTCTTAACACTTGCTGCTATCGCACTAGACCGTTATTTCTCCATCGTCGACTGCCTGAAGTACAATTCCAGCTGCACAATATGGAGAACAAGTATGGCTGTGCTATGGATCTGGTTCCAAGCCATGGTGACCAGCTGTCCTCCTCTCCTCGGCTGGAGCAACATAAGCTTTGTGGCTCCCATGTTCAGCTGCTCTGTGAACTGGGCAAAGAGCCTCAGCTACACTATCTTTATGTCTACACTATCTTTTTTTCTACCAGCTATGGTCATCCTGTTCTGTTATGTGAAGATTGTTCGTGTAGCCCGGCACCACGCTAGGAGAATCCACAGCTTGGAAGAACATTTCCAGCGTAACAGGATCAAGGCCACTTCAGCTTCTATGTTGAATTTTCAAAATTCATCCATGGATATGGAAACTTACTTGCCCTCCAGGCTGGTGTATTATGTGAGTGGTAGGTTTGTGACTGATGCTCAGTTGGATGATCCTGGAGAAATATCTCCAGATGCACCATCTGGAGGAGAGACCTCTTCCAGGACATCTGGTGGATATTTTAACTCATTTCTGGCTCAATTCCATAATAGCAATCCTCAACATCCAAACCAAGCTCAGCATCATGGCATCCTTAGGCTATTTCTAGTAATCGCTGCTTTCTTTCTATGCTGGACGCCATACATTAGTGTAGCTCTAGTTCAGGCCACCGAAACTGCCCTTTCTCGCACCACAAGCCTCATTCCTCCATCGATGGTTACCTTCTCCTACTTGCTGGTTTTGTTCAATTCTGATATCAACCCTTTGCTATATGCGCTCCTCAGCAAGCGCTTCCAGGGGGCTCTCCAGAGTTTGGGATGGAAGATCCTAACAAGATTGGGGAGCTTTGTTGGACGAGAAGGAGTTGAGAGACCTACAAGTAGAGGTGGAGGAGAAAGTGAACCCACTAATGTAACAATCCATAGTTCCACACCGCATTCAAGAAATGATGGGGCGCCTCTGGGGTCAACATACTCTGTCTTAACTTTCAGATCGAAATTCCCCAACCACTTTAGGGAGCAACTGAGTAATGTTCTTCCAACTGGTAGTTTGGCTACCTCCTCTCACCCTGTTTGTCATAAATGTGGTGGAAATGGCTCTAAGAAGGTTGAGCAGTTGCAGGTTCCCTCAAGACAACATGAGCGGAATAGACTCCCCTACTCAGCTGCAACTAAAAAGAAACAAGCAACGTTCTTTTATGGACAGATTACAGTACGAGTAGAGCATGATATCTGCTAAGCATATCACATGTTGTCCTTTGTAACTGAAACAAAACTAATTTGCAATTTGCATAATATTTTGCATATTGATCACTATTTAATTGTTTACTCAGAAATTTAATTTCTTGCATCATTTGCTGATGTCATACCAAACCTGTTTGACTTTTTTCTTCCATGGAACACTAATGGAAATGTTGCAGAATGACAGGCTCAGTCATCATTCACTTTCATTATATGGAGAAAAAAAAAGATGCAGTGACTGTGAATGGTGTCTGATGTCTTTCATTCTACTTGGCATCTCATTAAGTGTTCCACAGAAAAAGTAAGGTCAAATGGGTTCAGAACGATATGAGGGTGAGTAAATGTTGACATCATTTATAACTATCCCATCAAAGGAATATTCCGGGTTCAAGCTCAATCAACAGCATTTGTGGCATAATGTTGATTACCACAAAAGTTAATTTCAAAGAGTCCCTCGTTTTATTTAAAAAAATAAAAAAATAATCTGGGCTACAGAAAGGGACTTGAAGTGGGTTAATCTGTAAATGTTAAAATACATATAAAAATATAGCCACAATATGTGAACAATATGCATGTTCAATATTTTATTATTTTAGTGTGATAAAATCATCTACCTGTTGGATAAAATTATATCCAATTTTACAACTTTGTTGCCATGATGACGTAATGCTGTAAACCTGTAATGTCAGTAATTTAGTAGTGTGCTGTGAAAATTATTATTTAAATAACTTTACAGCTCAAATAATAAGCAAGTTTTAACAGAGGAACTACTTTAAGTGTTGTAAGATTCACATTTCTGTATTTAAACCCTCCAATAATGGATCCCGCTAACTCCGCAATAATATTGTTGTAATCACCATTATTCCACAAATGCTGTCAATTGAGCTTAACTTCTGTTGAACCAGGTGGAATGTTCCATAAAGCATTATCAGTGTAAGATTGTGCATGTAAACTTTATGAACTTCATGTGGTCATGACATTTAAGCTAAAAGCCTGGAAAGAACTTTACACAGATAAGGTCAATAAGTAAGGGATAATGTACAGTCAGCCAGATGTCATCGCAAAATATAACCAGACAGGGTGATATTGTATTAGCCTTAAGGGGTTTATTTTGTGAAAACAACCATCTGACTGTACAATATCCGGCTTATTACACCGCTACTAACCAAATAAATAAATACATGAACTTTAAATAATTGATTTTTATTGAGTATATGATTCTATGTTTAATGACATTATAAGTACCTTTCTGTACGATTTTGAGGGTTGAGTCTAGAGCCCAATCGATTTATCGGTCGGATGATATTATCGGCCAATATTAGATTTCACAGATCGTATCGGCAGATATGTTTTCTGATATGTGCGGATATGAACAAAAAATTACATTTCAGAACATATAATGCAGAAAACAATACTTGTAGGTGAGGTGTTATAATGTAGTTCGTACAGCAGAGCACACTCCGACTCCATTGTTTACAGAGCTGAGCTGACGGTGGTGCTGCTGACAGTGCGAAGTTAAGCGGCATCTTCAAAGTTGCTAACTAGTTTGAGAAATACATACTGGAAAGTTTATGATAAACAATGACCGCATTAATATATTAATATATAACTAATATAACATTAACGCTGTCCCTGACAAACATGTCACTCATGTTTATCACATCTGTTTTCTATATTAGCCATCTATAGTTTGTCAGTGCAGTCAGTAATGTAGCAGATTGAAAAGTAAGCATCGGAGCATCTTTTTGCAGCTCAGCAGACAACAGTTCGATGGTGGAATGTGTCTGTTGAGTGTTGATTTCATGCTACGTTATTACCTAGTTGGTGAGACGCAATGCTGGAAAGTAAATACACAAGGTCCATCTTTTACTCTCCATAACATCGAGCTTATAGCTAACTAGCTAACCACATCAAACAAACAATTGCATTTACAAAATGTAATATTTAAAAGCCTGGTTTTCCACCACTGAAAGTTTCCCTTGAACTTGAATAGTAGAATATGGTGTTACACTGCTGCCGCTTTTTATCTCTTGACTCAGCAGCAGCGAACAATGAGTTATTGTTGTGACTGTTTCATTATACATTAACAGTGAAATATTGCTGATGATGTACTGATAAGCAATAAAACTGTACTTTAGTACAATTTAGAGGTACTTGTACTTTACTTGAGTATTACCATGGCATTTTCTATTACTCTACTGTATACTTCCACTCCACTACATTTCAGAGGGAAATATTATACTTTTCCCACTGCATTTATTTTTTAACAGCTATAGTTACTAGTTAATTTTCAGATCAATATTATATATGTAAAATATATGATCAGTAAATATGAACTTTTATCTCTACATTGAAAAAATATCCATCTTAAAAATGCCCATCTTAAATATATTCTTTCCTCTATCACCTACAGATGGCTGAAAAGCAACAGTGAATGGGCAGTAAGGTGTGGGACTACTTCTCCAAAGATGGTGATGTAGATAAGCAAGGGATCTAGCAATTTGAGTTAAATGAATACTCACCAATTTGTGGTCTCTCCTGAAAGTGACCAGCTAAAAAATTAACTATATCGGCCACCTTATTGGTCAATGGCGAATTTCCCCCCTCTAAAACCAGCATCGGTCTCAAAAATCCCATATCGGTCAGGCTCTAGTTGAGTCAAATAATTTTCTCTTTAAGCTTATCTTAAATGATGTTTCATGTCTCTACATAATTCTAGTTACATTTTAAATGATTTAAATACAATTCAAATAAACAGAAGAGAATTGTAATGTTCCACGTGAAACAGTTGATTTTTTGAAAACAAACAAAACATATGTATTAAAATGCATTTTTGTTTATTTGTTTTGACGTCATTTTCCTCAAATGTGATCATAATGCATTTTAGTGTAAAAATAATTCCTTACAAAGGTTTACAATAATGTCTAGCGATAATTCCAGAGGAATACAATATTATATTTATTGTCATCATAGCAATGACAATGGGAGACAGTGCTGATGAGATCCTATTTCAAATCAATGCTAAGGCGGTGACGCCGTCAGTGAGCATTTATTGTCATTTTCTGCATGCTGTAGATCTAATTCCATTTCAAATGGAATAGTTCATAAGATTAAAAATTAATTCTGACAGCTTGTGTTTGAGAAAAGTGCAGAATGAGTGTTTTGTGTTCGTACAGGTAGTACTGCAGTTCCAGTCACCACCTTTGCAAAGTATATAGTGTAGCCCGGGGCGTATGTTTTAGGGGGATGGGGGTGGAGGTAACCCCCCAACACTTATACCATGATCAATGGAAAAATAGAAATGCTTCATGCTACAACCCCCAAATGTTCAAGCCAAATCCTTTGAGCGTAGGTGCACTTTTCAGAAATGGTCATACATTCACAGGATGCTCATATCCCCCTCGACAGTAACACAGCTTGCTGAAAACGTCTTTTCGATTTGACCCTGAAGTGTCCTCACAGTGGTTAGTATGTGATTCACAAAAAAAATTTAATGGACAGACAGTCTTGAATTCCTGTCGCCCCCTGTAGGAGACCACAGTTGTGAATCGTGTCAGTGAGAGTAATAATTTTACTCACCCTCATGTCAAATCCAAACCTGTGTGACAACTTCCATTGAAAACAAAATTAAACATTTTTGAAGAATATCCTGATCACTCTTTTCCGTGTAAGCTGCCAAACTGCAAAATGACCATAAAAGTGTTATAAAAGTGGTCCAAATGACTCTTATGTTATATTTAAAGTCTTTTGAAGCCATATGATAACATTTAAGTCTGGAGTTCAACTTACTGATTCAATGAGCCTGTCGCAGCAGTTAAAATCCCACAGTAGGGGAATATTATCAGTAAATAATTACTTTGTTCTGATTCTCACACAAAGATATCGTATGACTTTAGAAGACTTGGAATACAGCCCACAAGTCAAATGGACAACTTTCATTGTGCTTTTTTGTCCATTTTGAAGTTTTGCAGTCACTGGTCCTCATCCATTTTGATTGTGTGAAAGTTAGCAGCTCAGACATTCTGCTGAACTTCTCCTTTGATGTTCTAAAGAAGTAATAAAATCATACAGATTTGGAACAACATGAGTGCGAGTAAATAATTACAGAATATACATTTTTGGGCGAACTATCTCTTTAAGAGCAGTAAAGTAACAAACATGTTCTCTGAGGAAAGTGAAACCATCTCCAGATCTGCAAGGAATCTGTAATGTTTTCTGTAATATTAGTCAATAAATCAATCAATCAGCTTGAGTTTCACATAACGGAACAAAGTCGTTGTTCACATCCACTAACAGTAGGTAGAATCCGCCAAAAACGGCTTGCTTTTGCTTTTGGGAATCTGCTCTTATAATGTGTATGGCCACAGAGTCTTGTTGACTGAAGAACATCATGGAACAAATTCTATTCCTGACATATTTCAAACTTCCTCCAATTACTTGAATGGGAGAATGAGAGAGTGTGTCAGTGTGAAAACGTGGACATGGAGGTCCTCGTCCGTCGGGTCCAGTTCAGTCCTGAGCTGGTTCCATTTTCAGTTGGCTCCACAGGCTGTTCACGCTTTCTGAGTTTGGTGCCGAGCTTGATCAAACACTGATCCCAGTCCTCTGGTAACAGCAGCATCAGGAATCCCAGACAGATGATGAACACAGCTATGAGTCGCACTGTGTTGAAGTGGATATCACAAGTATACAGGTCTACCACTGCAACCCACACAAAACATACATTTAGAGCCAAATGATATCCACCACTTCAAATGGTCTGGGTGAAGATTACACTTAAAGAAAAAGTTTACCCCAAAATAAAATGTATTTCATCAACATATTTTCAGAGAACATTGAAGTTATTGCATGTTTCAGAAGCCTTCCTATGGGCTACTTTTATGGTACTTTTTGGAACTTGTCAATGTATGTAATCATCTACTTTCATTTTGTAGAAAAGTCTAGATATTATGGTAAATATCCAATATTGCATTTATAGAAGAAAGAACAACATGCACATGGTTCCCAAACATATTGACCAATGAATTTCCATGCTTTTTCCCATAATTTGTGATGACTGGATAAGGGTTTTTAGAAATTATTTTACTTTTTGGGTTCCTTTTGGGTTTGTGATCCCTCACATTAGTTTGCGTTTCCTTGCAATAGTTTTGTATTCCCTTCCAATTATTTTGGGTTCTCTTGCAACACCTTTATCCATTTCTTATGAAAGATAACCATGGTTTTACAACAGAAACTACAGTTCAACTGTGGAATTTGTAGTAAAACCATAACCACAAAATGTACCATGTTTTTACTATAGTAACCACATTTTAACCATGATATTTGTGGTAAAACCATAGTAATAATACAGGGAAACAAAAACTATGGTTATAAAAATCACAATCGATCTTCCAAATCTTTCTAAAACTATAGTTTTACGAGTATCATAAAATATGATTACTCTAGTAAAACCATGGTAAATTTTGTGATTATGGTTTTACTACAAATACATGGTGGTAAATGGTGTGATTACTATGATTTTAATTAAAATACCATAGTTCAATTATGTTACTGTAGTAAAACCACAAGGGATGAATAAAGGTATTGTGAGGTAATCCAAAATGATTGGGAATGCTATTGAGATCTTGCAAGGAAGACAAAATATTTTGTGAGGGAGCGCAAATGAGTGGGAATTCAATCCCTATCCTCTAAGGGGCCTCCTTATCTATCAAACAACATGAGGGTAAATGTTGAGGGTTTTCTATGAACAATTTCCATAGATACAGGTAGCAAAGTTTACTCTGATGGAAATCAACTCACTTGCATTGACAGGGACACTCAGCACAATGCCAAGTGAAATCAGTGTTGGGTATGTAATGGCAATTCCAAAGTTCACCAGAATATTAAATGCTATAGAGGGAAAAACAGATAAACAGTGAATTACATATCAGTACATTTGTGTTTAGATCTCTTGAGCCAGCAATAATACATGTGTCACAAAATAATCCTTTATTTTCAGTCTGTCTTCAATTACCTAGTAAAAGTCCAGCCACTCCACAAATGTAGGCCCAAGGCAGATCCTCTATAGATGTGAAGTATTCAACATGTGTGAAGTACAGTATAACTGGTACAAAGCTCAATAAGACAAAGTTTGCACCTCCGACAATTGTCAGAAACAGAGCGGCCTCTCCAAACTTGGCACTGCCCAACACAAGCTTGAAGATCACCTGAGGAAGAAAAGAAAAATCAAGTCAAGATAATTACACAGTAGAAAAGAACATTCATCATCTTAGGTGAAGGAATAGAGTAGCCTGCTCGAAATGATAGCCAATGAAAAGCTAAAACTGATCTTTCTGTCCAGTTTACTTATTGATTTTGTCTTTTTCAGATGGCCTCCGAGAGTTGAAAGCACATCGTAAATCAATCAAGGCAAATATATTACTGGGGGTCATTTTAATGACAAAAAATAAGGCAGAGCACTGCACTCCCAGGACACGTTATTCAATGTAGGGAGGCTATTGACGAATACAGTTTCAGTTAAAAGGAACCGTAAAAAGAACCAAATTACATGACATAACTTAAGAAGATTAAGTACATAATGCTAAAATGCACACAATGGACAGCAATAAGAAAAGGTTCATAACAATTTGAAATGAGGTTACCTTGTACAGCGCCGAGGCGGACGCAGATGCCACTACAAATGTGATGCCAATAACCGAATGACTGTGAAACCCATCAGCGTAGGTCAGCATCACTATTCCAGCTATGGCCAGAATTGCTGCAACAATCTAGTAAAAGAGCAAAACAAAAGCCAATGTGTTAATTGAAAAAGCAGAGAGTTGGCAGGGTTTTCTACTTTTTTCTAAAAAGATTTTGTTCTGTTTAACCCTGTTCTGTTAGCTGACATTTCCCCCCTTTAAAATTAATGGTTTTTGACTTCATATTTGAGAAAGCAAAATCATAATTTCTTTGACCAATGGTTCAAAGAGAACCTTACACTCTTTATCATATCATCATTTTTCGTCAAGCTCAATAGTTCAACTCAAAACATACAAAAGACAATGTTATTCTTAAAATCTTTGTTTGTGTTCTGCAGAAGAAAAAAGTCACGCACATCTGGGATGGCATGAGTAAATGATGAGAGAATTTTCATTTTTGGGTGAACTATCCCTTTAAGCTGAATAATTAAACTCTGTTACAGGGAAAAACAAATAAAAAAATCTTGATTTGTTTTACAGAATAATAATAATAATAATAATAATAATAATAATAATAATATATTATATTATCTATCTATCTATCTATCTATCTATCTATCTATCTATCTATCTATCTATCTATCTATCTATCTCTCTCTCTCTCTCTCTCTCTCTCTATATATATATATATATATATATATATATATATATATATATATATATATATATATATATATATATATATATATATATATATATATAATAGTGCAGTGATGTTAGTTAAGGCCACTATTAGCCATATTTGCACTTTCAACATTTTAACATATTGAAAGTAACATGGTTGGCAGAAATGTTTTTTGGATAGAGAAATATCATGGTGTGACATTTGAGTGATACTACCAGAATTTATTCAGTTATTTGTTCAAATTTAAAGTATTGAAATATTGTAGCGTTTTAGCTGGGTCAGGGTTATTAATAAGTAATTGGGCTGGGCTTTGATACAGCGTTCTTGATTTGATCAGATTCCGATTCACAAGTTCTCAATTCAGATATCAATTTTATTTCGATATATAGTATTTCAGTCATAATGCCCATTACATATGAAAGTAAAGTCAAATTTCAAGTCAGATTTATTTGTATAGCACTTTTTACAACAGAAGTCATTTCAAAGCAGCTATACAGGAAATTAAACTATAACAGAAAATAAATGAATATAATGCCAATATTAGTTATTTATGTTTAGAACTATTAGTGGTTAAAATTTGTAAACTAAGTAAGTGTTGTGGGTTAATGGTTAAACAAAATGATTTTGTATGAACTACACGTTTTAGTGTTAAAATCCTTGAAGTCTTCCCAAATTAACTGAGAAAATACACATTGTTTAATACACAGATGCATTGTCCTTTGATGTTGTCTGATGAAGGCTTTTGTTGGAGGTTAATACATTTTCTTTTTAGTTAATTGTTTAAGAGAGTGTTGTCCCTCCTTTGAAAGAAATTCTCTCTCAGCTAATTCTGTTAATTACACAGGTAACATTCTAACTTGTTACATTATGGAAATATTAATAATAATAAAAAAATGCATTCGTTTTTTATCATTGTGGTTTTTTTAATGTACAAATTCCGTGTATTCAATCAATGAATATGATGTTTTAAAATGGCATATTATATTGCATATATACAGTATATATATATATATATATATATATATATATATATATATATATATATATATATATATACTACCGGTCAAAATTTTTGAAACATACTCATACTTGATTAGATTATTATTATTTTTTCACTTTTTAGAATAAAGTAAAGACATCAAAACTATGGAATAACATAAATGGAACTATGGGAATTATGTTGTGACTAAACAATATCCAAAATAAATCTAAACTGTGTTATTTTTTGCATTTTCAGACATGTACTCTTGACATTTTCTCAACCAACTTCTTGAGGATTCACCCTGGGATGCTTTTTAAACAGTATTGAAGGAGTTCCCATCTATGTTGGGCACTATCTGGATTCTTTATTATTTAGTCCAAGTCATCAATTCAATTTGTTTTATTTTTTAATAAATTTTAGTTTTATAATTAATAAAATTAATATAGTGGCACAATTATATTTTTGTCTACAAAACTAATTTCAAAGGTGCAGCTATCATTATATGGACTCTCCAATAATGATTTTTATACTGTATGAACTATATATTCTATCCCTTAACCCTACCCCTAAACCTAACCATCACAATTTTTTTTTGGCATTTTTACATTTTCCAAAAAACATAATTTAGTATGATTTTTAAGCTATTTAAATTATGGGGACACTAGAAATGTCCTCACAAACCGCGTTTATAGCATAATACCCTTGTAATTACCAGTTTGTAACCTAAATAAATTCCTCGTAAACCACTTAAACCTGCACACACACACACACACACACACACACACACACACACACACACACACACACACACACACACACACACACACACACACCGGTGCGGCTATTCTTATGAGGACTCTTCATAGACATAATGATTTTTATTCTGTACAAACTATATATTCTATCCCTTTTACCCAACTCCTAAACCTAACACTCACAAAACAAAAACAAAAAAACAAAAAAAAATGTATTATGTTATTTAAGTTATTTGAATTATGGGGACACTAGAAATGTCCTCATAAACCACATTTATAGTATAATACCCTTGTAGTTACCAGTTTGTAACCTAAGAACATGTCCTTGTAAACAACCCAAACCCACATACACATTTAATCAGAATTTCTGAAAGTATGACTCGGACATAATATCCGATGGAACAAGTCTGCTTCAAATCTAGCTGCATGTGCGTGTGTGTGTGTGTGTCCATATGAAATATATTTCCAGTTTGGAGCTGAATTGAGTGCAGTAAAAGCCATTATAAGGGTGTCAGAAAGACTGATGTCCCCCAGTTTTCCAGTCTCTCAACTATGCACTAAGCACGCCTTACTCTCCTTTTCATTTCCCACTTATTTTTTAGTTAGCATTTTGTTTTGTCCCAACTCCCTCTGTTTTACCTCCCTAATTTCAAGAATCATGGTTCTTGAGACTCAGGGATTGTGTTGTATTTGTAAAACCATCATCTCATCAGGATAAACTGTTAGATTTAGATATACAAATGTACGAGTCTCTTGAAATCTGTCAAGAACATGTCCGGGTTATATTTCCCCTTCTGAAAGGATCAGACTGGTTTATGCTTATTTGGTTCTGATCAAGTTGACCAGTATAACCATGCAAATGCTGGTCAAACACCATGGTCCTTCTGCTGAAGCTGGTTGTCCAAGGAAAGCTAGTTAAGAAGCGTCCAAAACACAACATATAGCAAACTGCTTATGTATAAATAAATAAGAAATATTATAAATAAAGCAAATTAAGCCTATTCTTTGAACCACAGACATTGAGCCCATTTACATGCAAACCAATACGTTAACTACTCTCAAAAATCAGCCTAAATCAGATTTTAAAAATCAGACAAAGCAAGAAATTGTTTACAATGTATTTGAAATAGTTATGTTCTTCTCCACTTTTGACATAAAACCGTGAAGAGGCATGTGCACAACACGTGCCTGCATTGGATAAGCCGTTAAGAATGATGGTTAAGGTATTAACATGCAATGCGAAATTAATGTAATGGGCAAAAATCGACCCGTGTTGATCTGTTTATTCTTATGGTGTTTATAACATTACACTGATAAAGGAACAGCATTTAATGCGTTTACATGACCACACATGACTTGGCTTATTAAGAAAAAAATGATCACTACCACACTGCTAAATAAATAAAGAATATAATTTTGTAAGATTAAGATTATATAAATTGTAAATGATTTATGCATCTTGGTAGTATACGTTGTTCTGCTTTTAGTTTCAATAAAAAAAAAACATGATTTTACAGTGATTTCTTTTTTTTTTCAATTATTAATTGTAATACAAATGTCACACTCAAAAAATGGGCCTAAAATAGGCTAGGGTTTCTATATGCAAAATGGTATTTCATATATCTGTTCTTGTAAATTTTGACATAATTTGATATGTCCTGTGAAACGCCCCGTTACCTGTCAGATATCATTGAAATAAATTGATATCACACCTGAATTGATTATGACACCTGACTCATTAACATTCCTAGGCTCTGTAAACAGCTGGTCAGATTCTTTGTTAGCCAATCAGAAGATTCTGAAGCACTTTCTGCCTGTCAATCATTCACAGTGCAGCCCATATATGGGCAACTGGAAACTGAGAGTGTCAATTTGAGAGTTGTACGTTTCTCACGTGAGAAAACTATTTTGCTACCTTTGCTTTTGACAACTAGCGTCCTAGAACCTGTACAAGGTCAATGTAACTGTTTGGGTTTGCTGACATAAAATTTCATATTTATTTTTCAGTCACATTTTATTTTAGATGTCTTTAATTACTGTTATTAACTACAGGTACGTTTAGGAGTAGAGTTAGGGTTAGAGTTAAGTACAATGCAACAACATGTTCTGTATGTACTGAACATAATAAGTACATTGTCAATCAAAAGCTTAAGTACATAGTAACTTAAGACACCTAATATAAAGTGCAACCTAATCTTCTTACCTGTGAAACTGAGATGCTCTCCTGCTCCATCTCTGATTATTACGTTCTCTAAGCCTATACTTGTGTATTCCTTAAAAGAGTGTCTTTAGAATGAGGGAGTGTATCTAATTCAACAGCTAATTCTCATGGAAGTTCTAGAAGAGTGAACATCGCTTACAGTACATTTAAATAGTAGACTATACAAATGACTGCAAAATCTGTTACATTCGTTCATACTCTTGACGGCTTATGTAACAAAGGAGCAAAAAAGAGCAGCACCGTACAAATGTAAACTGCATCGTGAGCTAAAATCCCTCTGACTCACCCAACACAGAGAACGTTCATGCTCACAGTCTTAAGACCATCTCTCATCATGTTCTTTAGATGGGAACCAACATAACTTCCACTGTGGCAGGTACGTCTAAACACCTTGACTCCCCAAAATGTGCATTGACTGTGTGTGTGTGTGTGTGTGTGTGTGTATTTCTGTCTTGATCCAGCTATCACTCTGATTACATATCATACACTAGAACTCTTTTAGGAAGAGTCAGTCGATCAAGCATTATGAAAAGTGCTTGACAAATGGATATCTTGAATTTCATCCATCTATCCAATGATCCATGCACTTACCCTGACGCCCATGAAGCGATCCCGCAGCACAATCCAGGAGAGGAGAAAAACAAAGGCTTTATTGCAGCAGAAGAGGGCAGATACATCGGTTGTGTTGATCTTCCTCAGTGCCTGCAGGTACAGGTAGTTTGTCAGGATCCACAGCAGCCCGAATGGAGCCACTTTAGTGAAGAACACCTTTGCTGTCAGACCATCGTCCCCAAAGAACCGACAACACTCTCTACAAAACACCATACAGACATAAATAAAACATTAAATCACTGTCTAAATCATACAGACTAGATTTGTCTTATGTAATGTTGAATAATAAATTCAAAAGACATCATACTAGGAACAGAGTACATTTTTAATGTATACTTTACAATCAACATTTATGACCCAAAAATCAACACAAATCAAAACCATTTATATTTTAGCTTTAAAAAAGTAGCCACCCTTTGCATGGATTTAGTTACATAACATTTTTAGTTTACACGGGCTGAAGCCCATCTTACACCGTCCGCCACCCTATTTTCCGCCATCCACGGTCGCGGGAGGAGCACGTGTAAACACTTTCAGCGGGAGACACTGTTATAAACATGGAGACCGTATAAGCCGTCCATGTAGGGCAGGTAACTTGGCTGCATTTCAAAGACCAGCAGCTTATGAATAACATTAGGCTTTGGACAGAATTGAAACATTACACTAGAACTTAGATTTCAATGCACTGGGCTTGCAAGACAAAGCAGGAAGATATTTTTCACCAACAAGCCAGTTTAAGTAGCAATAAAACTGCTTAGTATTCAGGACACAAATAATTAAAGAAGAGATTCTGCGAGGGGTCCCATCCGAGGGTTACAACCCATGAGTAAAGTACCAGACATACCAGGAATTACCTCAGTGTCAGATCAAGGGATTTCATTAAATGCAACAGCTGGATATTCTAACTGTATTACACTGAATCTTTGACTTTTCAAAAATCAAAAGTTACTGTACATATTATCATATTATTCTGGAGTACATAAAATGTGCCTATTACCTGACAGATATCACTGATATACAGTGGCCCAAAAACATTTCACAAATATAATTTTGTTTCAGGGAGTAAAATTGTGTTACTAAAAAGTGTTTGGACATGTTATGGTTGTCAAACTTAGAGGAACATATCCATAGTTATTGTGTTGAACCTAGTGCATAATTAACCTGTGTACTAATCTAGGTAACCTGTGTGACTTCATATAAATAAATAAACAACCTTTGGTTAACCAGTTGGTTAAATGTCATTGCAAAAATGGGTTGGAAAAGTGGTTAGTTTTAAAGGGGTCATGACATTAGGAAACAATTTTTCGACATATCAGAGGTCATTAACTTACTGTAGTTTCAGAACTCAAAACTTCTACCTCACTGCAAAAAACAACAAAACAAACAAACAAACAAACCAAGCAGCAAAAATGGTTTGTTCTCTTTTGTGGTAGACATATGCATCTGACTGCCTCCACAACAAAACATCAATGCCTACTTTACAGGATTCCCACTCTTTTCAAGGCAAAATTTTTTAAGCAAAAATACATGCGTCATTTTAATTAAGCTTTTATTTTGCCGTTTCTGTGTGTTTTTGAAGCAGTTCACTACATGGCTCAGTGTGATTATTTATCCCTGTAAAGCTTTTTATTTTATTAAATAAATACATAGTCTGTATGTGCTGCACACTTCAATGTGCTCTGCTCTCGGTTTTCTCACATACACAAGGGCATGCGTGATGATCATAATGAGGTGTTTTCAGTGTATGAGCATACGGTTTCACACATTCATCACTTGCAGATTATATATTCAATTAAATACAGACTTTAGCAGTTTAAATTTGATTAATTATGCATTCAAACATACATTTCTATCCAAATATGTCATATTCCATGACATTCTGTGTTTTACAGCTAATGCCATTTTTATGATTCCATCCGTGTTTTCTGCATGCTACTTGTGGTAACTGAGGTATAAGCAGACTCTAATCATTGAATTATTGAAAATTAATTCAAACCCGAGATGTGAAATCCGAATCCCCATGCTACCAACTCAAAGTGTGAATAAGTTAGTGGTCTGACCAGGAGAGAAGTTTCAGGGGGGATGAGGGGGAGGCAACCCCTCCCAATAATAATAAAAAGCAAGTACAACCCCCCCAAATATTCAAGCCAAATATAAGCCCTTGGGTCCGACCGTCTTTGCTATCTAAATTTTATAACTCTTATTACTCACTAATAATATTTTTGTTGTTAACACAACAGCAATGTTGGAGCGAAAAATCAGAAACATATTTTGTTCTATATCAATACTTAAACAATTTTGGCGGAGCAAAGCAGAGATGACAGCAGGTGAGAAGATATGTGACAGGGATTCGTTCATGACAGTTATATGTTGACATTGTTTCACAATGTAAGTGACAACACCATGCAAATTTGTTTTACTCCTATTCAGGTCAGATAATTTCCATGTTTTTGTAAATGTAACAAAAACTTTGTTAGCAACAGGCAGAACTGTTTGTTCTATTCATCAAAAATATTTTCCAGTACAAATAATGATTTTCAAGGTCATTTAGGTATTTTTCTCATTTTTTATGACTTTTTCATGACTGGAAAGCTGCATTGCCACATTCCAGGTTTTCAAGGTTTTACAGGACACGTGGGACCTCTGGTTTACCTTATTAAATCCATTACCCTGCCTTATATTTTGCAAGGAGAGAGCAGGTCAGTCAAGAGCAGTGAGTCAATCATAACAATGGGTGTTTGCTGTCAAGTCTTAAAGGGGAAGCAGCACTAAAAACAAGCATTTCTGACAGAGGGTCAGAATGAGGGTGGAAAATGATCATGTTTTACCAATATACAGTATGACTGTTTTTTGTGAAACACACTTTACTAATGTAATAAGTGAACCTCAAGGAACATATAAAAAAGGCATGTCATAACCCCTTTAAGAAGTAGCACTTGTTTTGATATTTTGTGTCTAATGCAATGACATCAAAAAGTGTCCAAACACATTTTCTGTCCTTTCTTACCTGAACCTCTGTTTTGGCGTCTGTTTCTCTGGATTCTTGCACAGGTGGCCGATGTAATACAGAGGGAAGAAGAGGCAGTTCCACGTGGTGGCGAACCACGTGAGAGTGAATGGTGCATCATACTGCTTGAAGGTGAGTTTGGCCAGCTGGGTGGAGCCTGCCCAAGACGTGCACACGCACATCACCATGGCTACACCCCATATTGCCTTTCTTGCCTGGACGGCGGTCACTTGCACACAGCAGTGTAATCTCTGCCTCCCAGTTCCTGACTCCGCCCCTACACCACCCACCGTCGCCTGTCCATCGGCAGTAACCACAACGTTCTCCTTTGGCCGGTCTTCCCCTAAAAACAAAACAAAAAATATTTTTGTTTTCAAACAGGTTTTCAGAACACTCCTCTTATCTGCCATTGGTCACCAAACAGATAGTCCCAACCTCAAACTCTTGCTATTGGTTGAGCCATTGTTGCTGTGTTGGGCTGGATTGGCCGCTCAGATAACAGAGCAATTGTATTTATATTCCGTGGGAAATCAACCTATAAATGTCTTATGCCTTGACCAAACTAATAAGTTTTTGTTTGAAAACGCATCACAGCATTTTTGTCCGGGAAAACTGAGCTTTTTAAAAATGCACTCAAAGTGGATAAATTTGAAAATGCCATTTTTGCGTCGTAGTGTGGACTGTGAAAACAGATAATTCTGAAAATTATGATGTGATGCAGTCATATGATCTATCCAACCAAAACAATCAAGATGGCGGCCCGTGTTATAGCGGCACTATTGTACTTGATTCTCACTTTGATAGCGTTGTTAAAAAATAAATGTTACTTTGTACAACATTCATATTGCGTTCCTTCAAAGGCGAAGGGAAATGCACTCGGAATTGGTGTCCAGCAACAGAACACTATTGCGTTTCAGACCGTACATGCAACGGGGATTTTCCGTTTTCATATGTTTCAGTGTGGACGAGCAACTTTTGGAAAAGCTTAATAACGGCAGTGTGGACAGAGAGCGTTTAAAACATTTAAACACAATTTTCAAATGCATCCGGATTAATGTTGACGTAGCCTTAGTTACACTGTAGCTGTCTCTGCATATTAAGCTGGGATTAGAAAAAATTTCACACAGCACTTTTAAGGATTTGGGCTACTAGCCAAAATGTTAGTACAATAAAGGAGTAACTGCAGCTAAAAAGACTTCCATTCCACTATTATTATGCTTTTTTGCAAAGCACAAAAAAGAGTGTTCAAAATATTCTTCTTCCCAACTGAACTGCAATAGAGTTCCCGCCCAACTAAAAAGACTGGTCAGTAGGCTGGTTTTAGAGGCGTTTTTGTAACGAACCCCGCTCCTTCGGTTCGCCCCGCTCCCTCGAGCTCACATGCTCGTTCTGCTCCCTTGAGCTCACACGCTCGTTCTGCTTCCTCGAGCTCACATGCTCGTTCCCAATCTCCCCCCTCGGGCTCACATGCCCGCTCCCAATCGCCAGAGTATTGAATACACCTGCACTCGTCTCAATCACCCCTTCATTGTATACACCTGCACTCGTCCCATCACCTAGTTATTCGTTTCACTTGCACCGCTCGTTTGTTCCCCTATATTTATCAAGACCCTTTCGTCTCACTCGTGTTGGTTATTGTTTAGTTACCCCTTCGCTTTGCCAGCTCTAGTGTTCCCCTAGCTCCCCTGTTTATTCTACCTGTTCGTATTACTCGCTATTCTGATTCTGATTACCCGGCTTTGACCTTACGCTTTCCTCGACCACTCTATTTGTAGATTTGCCCCTTTGCCTTATCCTGATTCCCCGGCTTCGACCTTACGCTCCCCTTGACTACTCTTCTTCTGGATTTTCCCTATTGTACTTTTGCCTGCTCTTAATAAAAGCAGTTTTCATCTACATTGTGACTGTCTCTTCTTGTGCGGGTTACAGTTTTGGGTACTTCTTAGCTGGCCAGACTGGGAGACCAGATAGACTCCCAGTTTAACCAGCTGTGTCGTGCTCAGTTGGGCCACTCAAATAAACAGATTGCAATTCCATTATGTGCCACTAGTGGAACAGAAATTAAACACTGCCCCTTAAAATATATGGTCATGTTTCAGTATTACAAGTTCTTCCGCAAAGTAAACAAATTGCATATTTAATCCATTGACTTTTAAATGATCTCTCTCTCCAAAGAAAATAAACCAGCGTTCCCTGAAACATTCAAGAGGAAATCAATAGCAATGTTTACTCATTCAACACAGAAAATGCCAAGGGGAACACTTAAAAAAATAAAAACAAGGATGCTTTATGATGCAGACACACTGGATTGAATATGTCAAGATTAATTTCTCAAGAACAGCCATGCTGTTGCACACCAGAAGCAGTGCTCACCATCCATTCATAAACACTCTTAATAGCTCTTCATCTTAACATGCAGATTAAACGAGTGCAGTAATTACTCCACTGGTCCCTTGTGGAGGATTCAATTGGTTTATTTATTCAGAAAGGGAAGTTGCATCCTCAATATTTAAGCATCTGATTACTTTGAAGATATCTATGAAACATGAGAAGATACTTAATGAGAAGATACTTATCATGTTTTAAGGGAGCTTTTTTTCCTATCATGAGTTAAACAATCATTTAAAATTTAGGCGATGTTTCAAGAAGCATGCTTACATTCTACTTTTACTATTTCTATAGTATTAAGTATGCACACTGTGCAATGGAGCAGATTACAGTAAATACTGTATCCATGGCCTGTAATTCAAAGAATGTAGTAATCCCTACTGTTGCAAATGCTATTTAAAAAAAAACAGTATGCAGTATACATTGTATACCGCACAGTGTATATAGATTTTAAAGTTATAAATATGGATATTTTTCTCAAAAAATGCATCGCTTCACTTCAGAAGGTCTTTCTTAACCCCCTGGAGCCATATGGATTACTTTTTTGATGGATGGAATTCAAAATATAAGGTACCATTCAATCCCATTATGAAGCTTGGAAGAGCCAGGACATTTTATAGAACTCTGATTGTGTTTGGCTGAAAGAAGAAAGTCATATACACCTAGGATGGCTTGAGGGTGAGTATATTATGGGATCATTTTCATTTTTGGGTGAACTAACCCTTTAATCTATCACTCTCTGAACAGTCAAGTCTTCTACAGTTAGACTTGGCATACTGTAGCAGGCACCATTTCAAATACAAGACAATGAAGGCTCAATTTTCATATATTCCTGTGCAGAAAGTCAATTCATTTGCAGGCCTAAAAATATCACAAACTAGCCTGGATCCAAATATTTCTTGCATGCCTGTTTCAAAGTAAAAGATGATGTCAAGATCCTCTTTAAAAGCCTCTAATCTACAGCCATTCAGCCTTCAACCCAGAGACACGTCACACTGAGAGAAATCCTGAGTGAACACTGTAAACCAGCACATGTGGTTTAGATTATGTTCTCATTGTAATGCTTTCTCCTGACTAACTTTGATGTAAGAAACACAGAAGACAAATTATAAAATCCAACTCAACAATCCCATCCCATCCCCTCACCACACAAACACCAAAACAATCGGGTTTACAACCAAAAGTCTTTTAATTCAACATAAAAAAAAACTGCCTTTCAGCATTACAAAACCAGAATACACACATTTAGCGGCTGCGTGCACCTCCCTCTCTCTCTCAAACTGGCGTCTCCAGCTCCTCTTTATCCCTTCCCTGGCTGATTGCGGTGACTCAGTGCCAGGCCTCCTTCCTAATGGCCGGCCCTGCCCTCCTCCTCATCACAAAAACATTCCTCTATTCAAGTTATGAGTAATTTGTAATTATTCATATTATTTCAGCTTTGTGAATGGAAGAGATTTTATTTTATTTACGGACAAAAACACACTAATCTGTTTTGTTTAAAACCTCCATTTTCACTTTCCAAATCTCAAAGTTTTCTTATGTGGTTATGGAGAGCATTTTCAAAAGTCTGACATTCTTGGTTCCAATGTAAAAGAGCCAAAAACATTGCAAAATTAATGCATTTTCAAAGAAAACTTTATTCTTAGAGTTAGAGTTAGTGTTTTCAGACTTAAGACACCTTTAGTTTACAGGATATTACAGTATGTATATCAATGAATTCCAATTTATATAATTGATCAAAATAACATATGAGAGTGATGCCATAACAAAACCGGTAATGCAGATAAAAACGTATTATAAAGAAAATACAACGGTGCTGTTAATATAAATAATCTCTCTACATCATGTTGTTTATCACATAATTTTAAATCAGAATAGCAGAATAAGTTATCCAGTTAGTTATGTGCTTTTAAAAATAAACGTAGCAAAAGTGGCAAATGTAGTACCAGGTTGAGCAAGATAAAGAGGTTTATAAAATTTTGCAACAGTACATGGTAACAATGTCATAACAATGTATGTGCAATGTTGTAAAAAATATGATAAAAACGTTATCACAGCAACCTTTTCACAATTACTTTTTTTGGAGGTTATGTATAGGTTTGATCCAACAACCTTTGGGTTGCCAGCAAATATTCAAGTGCTCTCAATCTTTCTGAACAGCTCGAACAGCCAAAACTTTGCTGACATCATCAGTATTTTACAAGGTTATTCAAGGGAATCAGTATTTGCTCCAACCTCTTTTAAAGTACCCGTAAAATGCAAACTGAAGGCTTGGGTGGTTCGCTGAGATGCCCTTTTCAAAGTAATTCATCTAAAAATTAAATGTACAACTCTGCCACTGCTAATGCTTTGAAACCACACCACTTCTCTGTCCTCTCATAATTAACTACAACTTTCAATGTGTATTTAACATGTGGGTAATTATCTCAAAGCAACACGCGTGTGTAACCATGGTGACTGATAATCAGCATGATGCACATAGGCATCTCTGGAGACACATGGGCTGCATCAGAATTCGTAGACAGCAGACTTGCTGCTTAATCAGTTAATGCCTTGACCAATAGCGTTTTTCAAAGGAATGGAACTCTTAAGGAAACTGGTCTCAGAACAGTTTGAAAAACAACTTATTTTTAATAATAATAATCCATTTATAGCCTTCGAAGGCAGCATTTTCCAGTCGTATGCAGTCGTATGCAGCTATTGTCACAAATTCATACACAAAACACACACATAGGCAAAGTTCACAAATTAAGTGTTTGGGATTGATAACAATATCTAAACATCTTTCTAGCCTTGAATTAATCTCACCTTCAGATCCTTCAACCTTCAGGCCATCTCTACTGTTGCTGGCCAATGTTCCACACTGTGGTCAGCTAAATCATTCAAACACTCTGGCATGTTGGACCAATCAAGCCCTTAAGGCCAAGCTAAGCACTTTTCAGCCTTTTCGACCAAAACTACACCCTTTAGCAGAGCTACGTGAATTAAATCTGCCCTCTATATATCTGCCTACTGTGTGTCAAGATACGAATAAATAAAACATATAACCACATACACACTGCAACCAGCTATCAAAACAGTAGAGCATGTGGAAAGGCCTGACGTACACGGCACGTTTCCATAGACACAAAAAATTACAATATGGATGTTTTGAAAGCATCTAAAATATAATTTTTTTTTACGTATTTACAGCTTTAGAAACATAAAATATGTATTAATCCATTACAAATATGGTTGAATACATGAATCCATTATAAATATATTTGTATAAGTAATATATTATATATTAGGAAAATGCATCAACTGTGTTTAATAAAGTGCTGGCATTTAACATTTTAACTAATATCATTGATTATAAATGCAATGAAATTAACAAATTAATTCCATTAATTCAATATTCATTAATTCAATCAGTATACATTTGTACATTTCTAAAGGTGTGTAAAATAATTACATTTTAGATGGTGTCACAATGTCAGTATTGTATGTGCATGTCTATGCAAATGTGAGAAAATTTACATTTGCTAGAACCAAACTTTACATAAGAATACATACAAATTCTCATAAGAGCACGTAGGGAAACTAGAAGCATGAAATTTAGCTGCTGTAAGGATGCTTATAAAACTACCATCAATAATAAAGTGTTCTCCACAAGAGAGCCAGTTTATGCGAGGATATTCTGTGAATTAACATTGAGATCAGGTCCTTGACTCCTGACATTAGATGGATGTCTTCAGTAAGACTGATGGAGTCTGAATGAGAAAGTCATTTTCTGCTAATGGCTAAGGTATCGACCTTCATAACGTCATTTAAATGGATTGAAAGGATTCAAGATGAAAATCTTCTAATTTAATTTAGTTGTGGGTTTAATGAAGTGCTAAAGGTTGCAGTGGTCTATATATTGTAGCAGTGGCGTAACTAGACCCTGGCTGATAGGGCTGAAGCCCCGGATCTTTTGTTAATAGCCCGAATGTTTTTTTGTGATGAGAGAGAGAGAGAAAAAAAGTAAGGCTTAATGTTAATGATATCAGGGTACAAAAGCAACAAGGCAGGCTTCAGTTCAGGCTTCAAATGTAAATTAATTCCGATCAGTGAGCCCAACTTGCATTAATTGACAGTTCGCACTTTGACTTTTACCTGCTGTTCATGCTCAAGTTCATCAGATGAACCGTTACTAATGCCTCGTGTGGGAGCTTTCTATTTCCTCTCACGGGTGTAGCTTTTCAGAGGCACTGAGTTTTTATTATGCAATCCTTATTTCTTTATATATAATCTATAAGCCTCATTTCTAATCTTCATTTGTTTTTAACAATCCACACACCAAGTAGATGTTAATGCATGCTCCAGTCATCTTGGTTGGTTATGCGGGTTAAGTCAGGAGTCTGTACGCGGGAACAAATAATGTTTATTGCAATGGAATTTCCTCAAAACCAACTCAAAATAGCAGAACAGTGAGCTATAGTCCTAAATAGCACAACATTTTAAAATGATAAAATCTCACATCAATATCCACCAAAATTTACACTCTACCCATGCTGGTTCACAAACTAAGGTTGCCGCTGGAAGAGGTATTAGGGAGCCCAGCACGAGGTGCTCAACCTGCAGACTTTGTAGGTCCAAATGCCCCAGTATAGTCACAGGGACATTATACTGTAAAAAGGCACTGTCCTTCGGATGAGACGTTAAACTGAGTTCCTGACTCTGTGGTCATAAAAAATCCTAGGACACTTCTGGAAAAGAGTAGGGGGTGTAACCCCAGTGTCCTAGCCAAATTCCCCCATCGGCCCTTATCAATCATGGCTTTCTAATAATCCCCATCCATTAATTGGCTCTATAACTCTACTCTCTCCTCTCCACCAATAGCTGGTGTGTGTTGAGCGTACTGGCGCACTATGGATGCCGTCACGTGGTCAGGTGGATGCTGCTGTAGCAACATTTACTTGAATTGTGAGGACCTACAGAGGTGAGATATTCTTCTAAAAATCTTTGTGTTCAGCAGAAGAAAGAAAGTCATAAACATTTGGGATGGCATGAGGATGAGTAAATGATGAGAGAATTTTCATTTTTGAGTGAACCATACATTTAAGCTGACTAGGGTTTTTCCAAAATCCCAAAACAAAGACCAAAATGATTAATGGTAACTCCTACAGATTCAAATCTACACCCAACAAACTTGGCACACACATTCACAATGTTCTAGCCTAGTGTACTATATCTTTCTAAATGGTCAGATTTTCTTATAGCGGGTGACCAAAAATCCCATAAACGTACATTGGAAGCAAATCCCCATAGCAATGTTCCTTCATAGTACAAAACTTTCCCAGAAGAGAGGACCAAACTCCCTAATAATGCCTATAACAACTGAAATTAAATGCCCAGCAAGCACATGGGTGTGGTGCTTTGTGTCCAAAAACTTCAGAGTCAATGATTTTCAATTAAATGCAAAATAAAACGTCATTTTAAAGTCTTAGCAGACATGCATTATAACTGACTCTAATTTCTGTAAATTTGGCAAAGACCCAGAGTTGGTTTCCTTTCCTTTATCTACTGTGGAAAACCGACTTCCATGCCATTTTTCTACACATTCTGAATGTGTCTCTGAGCCATTTAGTCTACCATAGCTTTGCACTCTCCTATGTTTGTCTCTGCAGTGCAGATCTCTCTTGCTGATAACTGCCAGCTCTTTGTAGCACCAACTCTCTTTGTAGTGCCCCCCCACCTCTCTCTCTCTCCCTCAGTTCAGCTCAACGTGCATGAAAGAGCACATTCCTCTTTCTCCACCTAAAAACATTGCATCCACTCTGATACACATACATGCACACACACACACACACACACACACACACACACACACACACACACACACACACACACACACACACACAGAGAACTGGTTCATGTTATTTTGTAATGGCAATCACAAGAGTGTGAAGAGAATGTGAGACACCATTGCTCGATTTCAAACAGAGAAGAAATACAAATGTGTTGCCATCTGGATGACAGTGGTACAGCTCTGCAGTGCAATGTCACATGGTTTCTGGGAAGAGCACATAAATCTGTAAGCTTTAAGTGGATTTCCCTTCGCTCTTTAAATCTTCCTTAAAGGAATAGTTCACCAAACAATTAAAATTCTGTTATTATGTACCCTCATGTTGTTTCAAATACACATGACTTTCTTTCTTTCATGGAACATGAAAAAAGATGTTAGGCAGAATGTTAGCCTCAGTCACCATTGATATACCATTATATACACCATTGCATTTTTCTTCTATACATTGAAAGTGAATGGTGACTGAGAATGTAAGTGCCTAATATCTCCTTTTCTATTCAACGGAAGAAAGTCAGTCATACAAGTTTGGAACAACAAAAGGGTGAGTAAATCTTAACAGAATTGAAAAAATTTTCACCATCTTTGATTTTTGGTCTGATGAAGGGAATGACAAAGAGGGTGTGAGGGATAGATGTACAGTGTCTTCAATGGGCTGGACTGCAGTATAAAATGTTTTTGGATCGTTCTGCGGACAAAACATTGAAAATATAAATATCTTTCCAACCACACTCAGTTGACAAAAACTCCAGACAACATGGGCTGTGGAAAATCATGGGATCTAGGAACTTTATTGAGCTTTATACTGTGTGTGGCAGTAAAGAGATGGTAAGTCTATCCATCACAGCCTTGTTTTCATTCTCGTTAAAGATGGCACTACTGTCAATAAAGTACTTAAAGGAATATTCCAGGTTAAATGGAAGTTTAGCTCTATTGAAAGCATCAGAGACATGCTGTTGATTACCATAGAAAAAAAGTTTGATTTGCCCATCAGTTTATAAAAATAAAGTATTTACACTTGCAATTTTCCCATAGACATCCATTGTAAATGAATTTTTGTCTGCACACCTATTGTTTTTTTTTTACTTTTAATTTATTTCCGTACCTTTATACCAGGTTGAAAAGATTTTGTCTGGTAATTGCCAGCACACCAAAGATGCCTTTAGCTCCCAGTGCATACACTGACCGTCTGATGCATATTGCACATATAATTGCCAGACTCAAGTTGTAATTGCAAATTCCAATCTGATTGGTTGGGTTTACACAACTTCCATTAATCAGAATGCACAGTTATTATGATGTTTTTTAAGTGGCAAAAAATGGAAGTGCATTCAAGGATGAAATTCTGGATTTCACTGGAACTTTGCCAAAGTTTGTTAGGTTAGTGTCATCAAATCTTGGAAAGAGTTTATATTTGAGACACTTGAGATATTTCTGTGAAAAAAAAAAGAAAAACATAATTTATATATTTGTATGTGTGTGTGTTTTCTGTATAATGTTACACAAAGAGTACTGTGGTTGGTCTCTTTACATATTGTCAGATGGTCTCTTTCTTTTTAAATGGCCAGTTTTAGGGCAGAATAAATCTGCAATGAAGACTGCAAATGTCTGGCTAAGCAAGACTCTAATTTAACTTGCATTCAATATGTCTATCAGATCCTCTTTATTTTTTGCATTATACTTTTAAAACTTGGGTGGTAAACTGCATTTATTTGTCGTTGCAGCTTTTTGCATTTCAGCCACCCGGAACTGCTATGAGTGGCAGATGCTTTGCTGCAGCCCAAAATTAATTGCCCTCATAAATTAACATTGATTTTTGCTGACACTGCCCATATGTTTTCAAATCCCAGTTTGCACTCTGCAGTCGTGCAGTTCCAAATTTTCAAAGTGCACCAAAATTCACCATATGCTATTAAAGGAAATTATTCAGCATTGTAAGACAAAGCTTTAAGATAGAGTACACTATTTTAACAAAACACTTAAAATGTAATTTAATCTAGGGACCTGGGTAGCTCAAATTAAGCACTAACTACCACTCCTGCAGTCGCAAGTTCAAATCCAGGGCATGTTGAGTGACTCCAGTCAGGCTTCCTAAACAACCAATTGGCCCGGTTGCTAGGGTGGGTAGAGTCACATTGGGTTAACATCCTCATGGTCGCTATAATGTGGTCCTCACTCTTGGTGGGGCACGTGATGAGTTGTGCGTGAATGTCGGGGAGAATAGCGGGAGCATCCACACGTGTTAGGTCTCCGCGGTAATGCGCTCAACAAGCCACATGATAAGATGCATGGATTGACGTCTCAGACGCAGAGACGACTTAGATTCGTCCTCCGCCACCCAGATTGAGGTGAGTCACTTAGCCACCACGAGGACTTAGAGCACATTGGGAATTGGGCATTCCAAATTGGGGACAAAAACATTTCTCTTAATCTATCTGAACATTCTTATTGAGGTAAATACACCTCCATTTATTAGTGTATTTTGGTCATTTTGTCTACTAGAATACTCATCAAATACATCAAATGGGTACTCATTAAATGTTTAGTCACACAATTATTGTGGGTTTTTGCATTCGTTTTTTTAATGACCAATCATTGCTATCACGTCCTAGTACTCAAGCCAATCCCTGGTCATGAAAACAAGCGGCTCTGCAAAGTGTATGTGTGTGCTTATGCAGCTGGTCAGTGAACCCTGCAGTGTCCAGTTGGAAGAACAGATGCTTATGATGTCCCACTCTGTTGTGACCCTGCTAACTGCGCACTGACATGACAGAGAGGAATATGTGTCTCACGTCAGCTTTAAAAACCTTTTGATCTATAGGCTTAGTTTAAATGCTTGAAACTAGATTTGAAGACAAATACACAGTGAATTGTTCCTATGCATTAGTTTATTTACAAAACTATAGTTTGTTAATTTATTAAGTTATTTCAAATGAATGAGTTGGACCAGAGAGTAAAGGAAAAGCAGACAACAAGTGGCCATCAAACTTGAAAACTCCTTCAAGACTTTTTATAAACCATAGGTGGTGGCACTTCATGAGGTTGGTCATTCATGTACAATAACGCAACCTCAAACTCCTGCAGAAGACAGACTGCAGTTTAACAGACTGGAGTCACGCCATCTTTATCTGCTCTGGATCAATACGTAATAGATGGACCGTAAATCCCCTGCTGAATCTAATTGATGAGTCTCTGCAAAAAGTGTCTCCCCTAACACAGCTATTCACACTAATGTACTGACAGTGTCAAGTCCTCAAGCAATCTGACAGTTAGCAAGTAACCATCCACTTAAGAACACAAAGTAATTCAGCTAACTCTGTAAAGACTGAAGTGTGCTAAACCTCATCAATTAAACACTAAAGGGCATTTCTGCCTTGTATGTTTGTTTACATTGAGGCACTTACAATGGAATGAATGGGGCCAATCATTAAACGTTAAAAACGTTTAAAAAGTATAGCCACTAGATGTAAACATGATTTTTGTGTGATAAAATTGCTTAACTAACTTCTGTGTGAAATTACAATATATCCAATTAAAACAAAATAATAAAATCTTCAGAAGTGCTTCAGTTTAATTATAAGCTCCACACTTCTGTCTTCGGACCCTCAAAAAATGGTCCCCTTTCATTTACCTTGTAAGTGCTTCACTGTAACATTTATTTTTATTTTTAAAGAAAAGGAAGAACGAATCTTTAATTCATTTTTGTGGTTAATCAAAATTATGCCACAAATGTCAATTGAGCTTAACTTGTGTTGTACCCAGAATATTCCTTTAATTAATAACCTGTTCTACATAATATGTTTTTTTACCTTTATAGAATTTCTTTATAAAGAATGGAACAGGTCTAATACATGGGATGTTAGATTGCCGAAGGGTCTGAACAATTTAAATAGGCTTTGATAAGCAAAAATTTTTAGAGGGAACATTGTTGAGCTGTGTACTTCTCTTCAGGAACTAGGTATTTCTTGAGGCTTTCTTGGTAGGTGTTCCGCCCTGCGGCATTGAGTCATATTTCCTAGTCGGACCCGTTTGAGGGATGGACCTGTTCGTGCATCAGCGCGGAAATCATTCACGAGTTTGCTTCATTACAGAGCTTGGTCAGATCTTTGTCTTCTTACAGACTTAAATGGAGAAAAACTTGAGAAATAAAACTGAGGAAGAAAAGAGTGAAAAGATACAAGACTTCTGGAGTTTCTCTTCTTCATTTTGCTGTTGACTATCTGTCTAGCTGTACAAAGCAGACGTCGTATTGCGAGGGCAGAATAGTAGGTACAAAGAAAAATGTGTCTGATGATTAAAAAAAGTAATCCAAGCTAGAAAAAGTAAACATTTAAAGTCATTTCTAAATCTTTCTGATATCTCTTCCCGTCACTTGTGCGCTGATCAGAGACAAAGCTCTTGTTTCCACTGAAAATGCCTCTTAGTAGGGATTACGCTCTTCCAAATGCACACGTATCACTGGCAACATGTTAAAGTTATTCATAGACTGACACTCTCAATCAAGCTGATTGATGTCAGATAGAATAACATCTCAGTTACTGTTGTAACCTCCTTTCCTTGATGGAGGGAACGAGACGTTGTGTTGATGTAGTGACACTAGGGGTCGCTCTTGGGAGCCCCAAACACCCCTAATTTTTGAGAAAAAGCCAATGAGAATTGGCGAGTGGAATTTGCATACCACTCGTCTCGACATAAAGGTATACAAGGAGCTGGAATGCGGCCACTCATTCAGGTTTTGTGCTGAGGAGCCGAGACAAGGTCCAGGACATTTCAGCGGATAGTAAAGTGTTGTGGCAAGAGGGACACAACATCGTTACAACAGTAAGGCCATGTCAGACACAGTCGAGTCCTCAGGGTCCGACATGGCCAGTGCAATCTTCGATGCAGTGATCGAGGACTCATCCTGCTCTCGAGCCCCAAAAGACACGTTAAGCTGCCAGTGAGGTGAACTGGTCTCCATCTGGGAACACGACGGGGGCAGATGAGTGTTCTGGGGAACGGGAGATCCGTGGGGAATTATCCGGCAAGACCGCGGCCATTGAACTCAACCAATCACCTCCAGCGCCAGCCGAGCCGTCCTAGTACCAGTAGGTAGAAAGCGCAGCACGGGGGGGGGGCGGAGTTGCCTTTCCCCGGAAGGAGGAAAGCCACGACTGCAACGTTGACATGGTAATGTTCTTGCAATGAGAACACGAACCACCAACATACGCTGCCACAGTGTGATTGCGGCCCAGACACGTGAGGCAGTGCCTATGGCTGATGGAGGCGGAGAGATAACGACCGCATCCAGGAATCACACGGAAAGGACGTTCACTTCAATATACTGCTCTGATAGAGGAGCAATATATAGTGAAAAATATACTCTCTTAGTAGCGCTGTCGAAGTGCCCAGGGGTGTAGTCTGCAGTAAGCTTACAGAAGGAGAGAAAGCCGCTGGAATGTGCAACAGATCCAACATTATACACTTCTTTCTGAGGTGAATGGACCGGCAGTGGAAATCAGTTCTCTGACACACAACCGCTCGGCTCCGAAGACAAAATATGAATGAGTGGCCACATTCCAGCTAATTTAATACCCTGTGTCCAAGGGAGTGGCATGCAAATTCCACTTGCCAATTCTCATTGGCCATTTCTCAAACATTAGAGGTGTTTGGGGCTCCCAAGAGCGACCCCTAGTGTCACTACATCGACACAAAGTCGAGTGAATGACAGAAGGGGAACACACATAATGTGTTGCGGCTGACTGGTGTGAAATACTGTTTACTTGATTAAAGCGCTTGGATTAAAGTGCTGGGTATGCACCAATAAACAACTTAATATGCCCCACTGGCTTAGAGTCAGGACATATAGTCTTACCAAAGACAAGAACTGAAAAGAAAGAAGTTTGGCAGTGAAAATGTGCAAATCACATCAGTGTACTGACACAGGTTTATTACATTCTCTTACTCCTGCCAGCCTACATTAGATTTACCACCTGACAGAGTAGAGGCTCGGGTTTACACATTCCCCTGGCTTAATGTGTGAGCTGCAATGAATCTCAGTACAACTTTTAAGTTATAACTAAATACAATATACAGTATCTTTATGTAGCATTGAGTGGGTGGCTGTGTGGTTGTTTACCAGGCAAACAGATGCATTCTATTTTCAGTAAAGGCAGGGCTACAGATTAAAAAAATTACTTAGAAGCCTTTGGCTCCTAAACTGAAATATTAATGAGCCAAATGGCTGTTTTTAGTTGCCAAATCACAGATTTTCTTGATTTAGATTGCTATTCAGAAACAAGATAGAAAGCCAAAGAAAAGGATGTCAGCCGATAACCCATACATCGAAGGTTAAATAAACAGTATAGATAGTTGAGAAGATAAGTTTGCATTCCTTTTTGTCTCATAAATGTTCACACCCCTTTCATAATTTATACAAATATTTTTTGTTTAGTACTGCTCTTCAGAATCTACATTACAGATATTTACATAAAGTATACAATACACTTATGCAATACTATTACACCTTGTGTAATATTATTGTATACGTCCCTCAATTGTCTCTTAGGATAATTGAGTGACTTGTACGCAACTATTACACAAGGTGCAAACATTCATTGATGCTCAAGAATACAACACTATTTGCATTAGTGATGGGCATTCCAGCTCTTTTCAGTGAGCTGGCTCATTCGGCTCAGCTCACCAAAGAGAGCCGGCTCTTTTTTTTTTTTGTATTTTTTCAAGTCAAATAGTTTACGGTAGTTTGACTATGATTGGTGTTAAAACAATTCTAATTAATTTTTTAGGGTGCACAGTTCTCATATTCCGGTGTAGGTTGTACATAGAACCGGCTTTATATGAGATTTTGTTTTGGCAAATTCTACACTTTGTTCTAACATTGTCTACATGATTAAAATGCATCCAAATGCTACTGTGCTTCCAATACATTTTCCACTTTCCAGCTGTTGTTTCCACAGCTGTCCTTCCTCTCTCTCCTCGGCTTCTAAGTGTGTGACTGTGTCTGTGAGTGAGTTGGCTCTGCCCTCCCTCACACATCTTTGGTTCATTGGTTGACACTGCGTGTCTGATTGACAGGAACAACAGGTGAGGCTTTTAGTCTGAGCAGACAGTCAGAACGAATGTGTGTGCACTTGAGCATTTAGGCTTATACAGGTCCTTCTCAAAAAATTAGCATATTGTGATAAAGGTCATTATTTTCCATAATGTAATGATAAAAATTAAACTTTCATATATTTTAGATTCATTGCACACCAACTGAAATATTTCAGGTCTTTTATTGTTTTAATACTGATGATTTTGGCATACAGCTCATGAAAACCCCAAATTCCTATCTCAAAAAATTAGCATATCATGAAAAGGGTCTCTAAACAAGCTATTAACCTAATCATCTGAATCAACTAATTAACTCTAAACACCTGCAAAAGATTCCTGAGGCTTTTAAAAACTCCCAGCCTGTTTCATTACTCAAAACCGCAATCATGGGTAAGACTGCCGACCTGACTGCTGTCCAGAAGGCCATCACTGACACCCTCAAGCAAGAGGGTAAGACACAGAAAGAAATTTCTGAATAAATAGGCTGTTCCCAGAGTGCTGTATCAAGGCACCTCAGTGGGAAGTCTGTGGGAAGGCAAAAGTGTGGCAAAAAATGCTGCACAACGAGAAGAGGTGACCGGACCCTGAGGAAGATTGTGGAGAAGGACCGATTCCAGACCTTGGGGACCTACGTGAAGCAGTGGACTGAGTCTGGAGTAGAAACATCCCTGCATTCCCCAGGTCAAGCCACTTTTGAACCAGAAACAGCTGCAGAAGGGCCTGACCTGGGCTACAGAGAAGCAGCACTGGACTGTTGCTCAGTGGTCCAAAGTACTTTTTTCGGATGAAAGCAAATTTTGCATGTCATTCGAAATCAAGGTGCCAGAGTCTGGAGGAAGACTGGGGAGAAGGAAATGCCAAAATGCCTGAAGTCCAGTGTCAAGTACCCACAGTCAGTGATGGTCTGGGGTGCCATGTCAGCTGCTGGTGTTGGTCCACTGTGTTTTATCAAGGGCAGGGTCAATGCAGCTAGCTATCAGGAGATTTTGGAGCACTTCATGCTTCCATCTGCTGAAAAGCTTTATGGAGATGAAGATTTCATTTTTCAGCACGACCTGGCACCTGCTCACAGTGCCAAAACCACTGGTAAATGGTTTACTGACCATGGTATTACTGTGCTCAATTGGCCTGCCAACTCTCCTGACCTGAACCCCATAGAGAATCTGTGGGATATTGTGAAGAGAAAGTTGAGAGACGCAAGACCCAACACTCTGGATGAGCTTAAGGCCGCTATCGAAGCATCCTGGGCCTCCATAACACCTCAGCAGTGCCACAGGCTGATTGCCTCCATGCCACGCCGCATTGAAGCAGTCATTTCTGCAAAAGGATTCCCGACCAAGTATTGAGTGCATAACTGAACATAATTATTTGAAGGTTGACTTTTTTTGGTATTAAAAACACTTCTTTTATTGGTCGGATGAAATATGCTAATTTTTTGAGATAGGAATTTTGGGTTTTCATGAGCTGTATGCCAAAATCATCAGTATTAAAACAATAAAAGACCTGAAATATTTCAGTTGGTGTGCAATGAATCTAAAATATATGAAAGTTTAATTTTTATCATTACATTATGGAAAATAATGACCTTTATCACAATATGCTAATTTTTTGAGAAGGACCTGTAATATTTTATTAATTTTTTCGTTCTTTGAATTAGTTAATTCTATTCATTTAAATATTTTGATTATTCATATATAATTTTTTAAAATCTTTTTATAAATAGATTTAGCTCTTCTGATATGCGAGCCGGGTCCCAACATTCAACCCGACTCGTTCGCGAATGACCCATCGCTAATTTACATACTATACTTTATGTAAATATCTGTAACAGTAAATATTTTAAAACAATTACATATATATATATATATATATATATATATATATATATATATAAGTTTTATCTTTCTTTACAGTTACCAGATGGCCCCAGTCACAGTGACTACAAGAGTGAAAATTTAATGAAATCCTAGATGCAATTTAATGTGCTACTCCAATCCCAATCAATAATTACCAGAAGAAAAATGATTGCGTGGAGCGCTATAAGGGACTTTTAATCATAAAGAAGCCTGAAATACACATGGGACTCTTATTTTGAAATGTATGCACTCCCAGATGTGAGCACACTGATGGCTGATTCGCTAAGAAAGTGAATCTGATTGAAACTGCTAACCTGAGCTTCTGAGTTCACACCCTGAGTTATATTTGGGTGATTAATGAAAAAGATCCGGTTCAAAAGAGTAATTTGTTCATGACTCTCTTGCGCTGGTTTTGTTGTTGCATGCTGTGCAGCATGCTCATTACATCAGAATGGGTGAAAAGAAGCGTGAGACACACTGGTTGTGTGTGTTCTATAAATATATTCAATAACTGATAGGATAATATCTGATCAAACCGCATGTGAATGCACACAACCCGACTGTTGCCAGTGGTGACTAGATTTAAAATTATTGTCGCAAGCAATTATTTTTGGTGGCATTTGCAACCATTTTAGTAGCAGTCTGGAGCCCTGAAATGTGAAGTTTGCAATTTCAGTTACACTAGTGGCAATAATAGGCCTAATGACTGTTTTCAAACAGGTTTCCCTAAATGCTCCACCCATCTGTTTCATTCTGCTTTCTAAACACTAGAATTTAAAATGTTTATTACAATATAATAGCCAACTAATCTGGCAAACAACATGTTGTCTTTATAAGATCAATAATTCCAATGAAATTCTTATCTGAGGTCATATAAAAATTTGGCCTAGTCTACAGATATCAAATTGACCATGGCCAGGCTTCACTACCAGCTTATTTCAATCAGACTTAGTTTGACCCATGGATTCCCATGACTTACAAATATTACTTTTGAAAAATAATGATTATAGAGACTGCACTCACAACTATTTAATTTTTTTAAGAATCCCCTGTCTGCTTTTGGTTGAAATACAAATTGTATCCCAAACGTATGCAACTGAACTACATATAGCTTACTTAAAGTTGTTTCTGCATATTTTGCTGGGATGGGAGAAAGTATTGTAATGTCAAATATTGCACATATCATCTTTAAAGCATTTTGCAGAATTTTCTGAAAAGAAATCCACAAGAACCAACAGATCTCAGAACTGCCAACATACAGCTTTTATTAATGAAAGAAGCTGCCAGATTTTGGCTGTGGGCAATCCAAAACCATTAGAACAGAAAGAAGAGGCCCTTGGGTCTGAGAATGGGCTGAAACCAAAGATCAATGACTGCTTAATATCCCCACTTTATTTTCTAAATAAACATACTGTAGTGTAAACCAGATTGCACTGATTCTTCTGCAGCCCATGGACCAGACACTTACCTTATCTTTACTATATAGGGTACAATGGGGTTAAAGGCTCCCTTGGGTAAAAGGCTCCTTATTACAAATTATGTTGCTTCATCATATTTCAACAAACATAAATAAAACATGTTCACTCTTGACACATTTTGTGACAAGAAAAAAAGCAAAACTTCCTTAAGAGGTGCCTTTAGCCACACTGTACCTTATATACTGTATACATACATTATTATGTCAAGTCATTCTCTAAATTTGGACTAAATCTAGATAGCCTTAGTGACAAATTTACCTCAGGCAGAGTTCCCAACAACACCAAATGCTTAAATGAATATTCCAGGTTCAATATAAGTTAAGCTTTATCGACAGCATTTGTGGCATAATGCTGATTACCATGAAAAATTATTTTGACTTGCCCCTCCTTTTCTTTAATACAATAGAGCACTTACAATGGAAGTAAATGGGGCCAATTTTTGGAGGGTTTAAAGGCAAAAATTAGAAGCTTATAATTTTATAAAACAGCTTACATAAATTATTCTGTTAAAAGTTTGTTATAACACGAAAAATATCATAAGCGATTTTGTTACACTAAAATTATTTTACTGTAACAAGCATATTGTTTATGTCTTGTGGCATTACTTTTTTAACAGTGAGAATCACTTCCTTTGTAAGGGCTTTAATGAAACCCAGATGTTAGCTTTTTTTTTTTTTTTTTAAGAAAAGGAGGGACAATTCCAAATGAATCTTTGGTGGTAATCAACATTATGCCACAAATGCTGTCAATTGAGCTTAACTTGTATTGAACCTGGAATATTACTTTCAGGTTGCAAGGCATACAAATACAGCACTGGCACAATAGGGCATGTAACAAACCATCAACAGCTTCAAAATGCTGGTCTTTGGCCCATCCTTTTTTGCTGAACCCTGATATGTGTGCAGAGGAATGAATTGGAAAATCAAGAGAACAGTGAACCAAACAGAACAAGAAAGTGATTACCAGCAGCAAGCAGTAAGCTGTCTCGGAAGCACAGATGCTGTCAGGAGCTCAGAGTAGATTTATAGTCTATTTCTCCAGCTTATGCTGGTCATCATCTCAGATTGGTCACTTGGGGAAGTCAGCTACTCATACTCCAGAACATACATACATGAGATGTAAGGGTATGATTAAGCTGGTGGACACAATGTTCTGAGATTATGACAAGCTTAACCAAAAACTGCTGAAATGTCAGTTTATGCCAATAAAATTTAGCAAATTGTAATGTTGCAAGTAAAGAACATAAAACAACAGCTTCAGTTCCAAAGAACAAGTCCTACATTTTAAGATTAATGTGCTTATCTGTTTATTAGGCATCTAGAACTATATAACTGCCCAGTAGAAAAGTGAATTTACAAATAAACTGTGTTTTTGAGCACACATCACAAATGCACATACCCAAGCATCCTTAAATGCACTCACACACACACATCTTCTATGCCCATAAATGGGGTTCATCCATCACTGAGAAAGGAAAGAATGAGACGTAGTCAACTTGATGTATCATTCAGCTCAACAGGAAATTAAAAACGTCCTGGTTGGTTCCACTGCCATGCCCTAAATCTGAGCAATATCAATAACTTATTATATAGCAGATATTTGATTAATAGTTATCATAGTTACACTAATATTCAGCTACTCATAGTCTGCAGGACCTGTTTTCATTGATTCAAAACTGACTCACTCAAGGGGAGGCATTAAAAAAACGAAGTGTGTGTAACCGCGTGTGAAGTTTCCGCATGCAATAACAAGTTCATAACCTCGACACGTCATAAGCGATCTTTATGCAAAATCGGGATTGAAAGTATGATTTATAACTGCTGAAAGAGCAGATAATACTATGTAGAAAACAACACAGAAAGAATACAAAGTAAAAATACCATGGACGGAAAAAAAAAAAAAAAAAAAAAAATGAGAAATGTCAGCCTATTATTTTCCAAAATTCAGTTTATCCAGCAGGATCAAAAAACAAAAAATACATTTAAAAAATAAATAAATAAAACATAAAAAATATAAATAAAATAATATATATATAAAATTTATTTTTTTTTATGTTTAAAAAAGCAAAAAGGCGAAACGTCTACAGCAAAACGTCTGCACCGGTGATGCGTAAAGGACACATACGGTGTTCACCCGTACCATAACGCAATATTTGCGCATCCAGTTCAGATGAATCCAAATAAGTTTGACTATTTTAAAGGAGCAGAGCATAAATGGACTTCGCGTAAGAGAAATATAGGAAAAGACAGGCGTACAGAACGATCGCGATTCTGGTTGCGCCCCGCCGCGCACACATACCTCTCACTTTGGTCAGGGTGGGCACCGGACTGTTACAGGCGGACAGCGGCGCGACCCGAGCCGAATGCTTCTTCATTCTGACGAGCTCGGATAGACAGAGCTCCAGCCGCATCGACTACATCCCTAAAGCTGATTCTGTCCAAACTGCACGAACTGTTCCAAGCTCTCGGTGTATCCTGCGCTTCCTCTACTCCTGGTCTCTGCTCACGTTGTTTGCGCTGCCCTCCCACTCTGCGGTATCCTCCTTCATTCTCCATTCGGGACAGTCACGGTGTTGCAGTTGGTGAGGTGGGGGACTCCATCCCATTTCTTTTGCTGATTTCTACTGCTGAACACAAACAAAGATTTCTTTGAAGAATATCTCATCTCTGTAGGTCCATACAATCCCAGTTGTGGCCAGAACTTTGAATCTCCAAAAATCACTTAAATGCAGCATTAAAGTATTCCGTATGACGCTTCCATTCGCTTGCATTGTATGGACCTACAGAGCTAAGATATTCTTCTAAAAATCTTCATTTTTGAACTGCGTGAGTAAATTATGAGATCATTTTCATTTTGGGGTTTACTATCCCTTTATCTTAAAACAGAGTTTTTGAAATTTAGCCCCTATTACCACTTCCCCCTGTGACAACTAATCCTCACCTCCCCTATATTAATTATAAAATAATAAGAACAACTGTTGTTTAAAATAATTTTAGATAAAATAGGCTATAGCATGACATGTCATATCAACTACCGAATATAGAAACTCCTAACCAGACACTGTTTTCACAATTCAATGACCTCTATATATACTCTTAAAGTATTTAATCACTAGTTGGCAAATACCTTAAATAAATACTTTTTGCCATCCTGATGTGCCTGAATTGTGTTCATTCAGACGGATAACACTGTGAATTCAGTGACTGAAGGTCGAAATGTTTTTCAGTCTGTGCTAAACGATATATAAAGCTCCAGTATCCATGCGAAATGGCCACAGTGTGGCGCCAAAGCGAGTTGTAAATTACATCATGCATCATACAGGAATGCACATTTTAATAATCCTACATAAATGACAGTGTAGTAAAATGTAATTTTTAAGGTAAAATGCAACCTCACACTGTTTATTGTTGTTAAAACAATTATTTACTGGTGTCTCTGGGACCAGAACCCGTGTTTCTGAGACAGCTTGCACGGCATGATATCAGTAGTGCCACAGGAAAATATAAATGAGTTATAATTGATGCAATCATGTCTGATGGGGGATGGCGCTTGTCAGTAATTCAGCAGAATGGGGTTCATTTCAGGGTACCGGAACATTCAGTAGCAACATGTCGATTTCCTGTGTGATCATGTTGGTTCATTCTGTTATATAGTCTCACTGGTGCAGTAGATCTGTCCAGCTGAGCTTGAAACACTCCACACTGTTAAAGGACAAGGACACGAAAGAGGAAATCCCCATTACATTTTAGATTTGTGTGTATGTACAAGAGCACACTGATAAGAGAGAGATCAGGAGAGAGTGTGGGTGCATTTCCTCCCTCCTCTGCGAAATCACATGAATAATTTACCATCCAGACCCTAAACAGAAGGTCCTGTCCTGAACTGGGATGAGAGACTCCCTTCCTGCTCTCTCTCTCTCTCTAGTTAAACCTACTGTATTCCTGACCATTTTCCACTCTTCATTTTTTTTCTCACAGCTAGACATGTGTTTAAAGCTTGGTGTGACTCAACATAATTTAAAACCGACATGGTATGTGATGGAATTTTGTGATGAGACCAAAACTGGATCTCTGGAGAGGAGTATATACCTGTGACCCATCATGACTCACCGAAATGTTCAATGTACTAACATCCATTCCATCATACTGTAATACAATGCACGATCATACATCGTGCATTGCTTAGACCTCCAAATGAAAAGCATTACAGATCAGGGCACATAAATTACACACTTCACCTTTAAAGGTGCACTAAGTTTTTGCTAATTAAAACATAAAGACATGAATGGCATTTTTTAGAAATATGGGTAACACTTTACACTATGGTTCTATTCGTTAACATTAGTTAATGTATTAGGTATAGTGAACTAACAATTAACAATATATTTCATACAGCATTTATTCATTTTTGTTAATGTTAATTAATACAAATTTAATTGTTCATTGTTAGTTCATGTTATTTCATGGTGCATAATACAGTATGCTGTTCATTGTTAGTTCATGTTAACTAATGTTGTTAACTAATGTTAACAAATGGAATCTTGTTATAAAGTGTTACCGAAATATGTGGAAAATAATATACACACACATAAGATGAAGTATGATGTCATATCAGAAACCCAATAAAAGCTGTTTAATTTTACATGTAGCAGGTCACCCCCTCACGGGCGCAGCCATGTTGAACACATGACACTGTGTTATGCAGTGGTCATCAGTGGTACCAATGATGGTATGGTATTGATAAACAGGAATGTGATCCACCAGACAGTCCAAACAGAATGAATAAAAGATAAAGATAAAATGTCCAAATGAGAGGTCCCTGCTGGAGTGATTAAACAGCTACGACCTGCAGCTCTCACGGCGAGGATCATGGATAAGCAGCACAAGCACAAAGTGGTAGCGATAGCTCACAAGTCGCAGCTGTCCAGTCACAGTTTGGTGTGCAACAATGTGTGAAAATTCGTTTGGACCGGATAGAAGAATATCTATTATTGGGATGTGTGTAATGTAAGACTGAACGTAACAAAACAGAAGAAAATCAAACACATTTGGTGTGAAGCGACAGCAATCCAGGACTATGGGTGTCAGTATATCACATTTTGTAGACCAGCTGAAGACCATTAATGACCTGATAGGACAAGTAAGAAATTATGCAAAACAAGCTATTGCCTAAAGCCAGTTTTAGCTGGAGTTTATAGCAGAGATGTCTTTAATTAACATCTTAAAACTAATGTCTTTACATTAACCCAGAGTCTGATGAGTGTGAGGTGAGATTAGGGTCAACAGATGCAAAGGAACAGCATCAGTATTTCAACAATCATTCTGACTTCTTGTGGAAAAACAACACTGTATTTATGTACGGTACATTTGTAGTGTACATTTGCTCGCTAACAGTGAGGTTTACCTCCATAGATGTTGCCTATTTATTAAAGTATCTATTAAATAATAGGCTCTGGCATTAAAATATTCAGATTTTCATAAATAATTTTGACTTCAAATACCCCAGTGACATGGCTTGACAAGCTCCGTTTTCTTTCCTGTGTTGACATACCTGTATTTCCTACTGAAACAGGAGATATACTATTAGCTATTGCTAGTCAGTTGGAAGTGGTTTTAAATGAAAAGTTCACACAAATATGAAAATTCTCTCATCATTTACTCACCCTCATGCCATTCCAGATGTGTATGTCTTCTGCAGAACACAAACAAAGGTTTTTGGAAGAATATTTCCGCTCTCTAGGTCCATAAAATGCAAGTGAATGGGTGCCACATTTTGTAATCTTCAAAAACTAGTGGATTAATTAATGTCTTCTGAAGCGAAACACTAGGTATGTGTAAGAAATAGATCAAAGGGTGACAAAAACAAGTTGTGAAGTGAGTTGTTTTCAGCTTTCGGTCGCCTCACAATGTAAGGTAACATGTTGGAGCATATGGAAAAATATCTGATAGGATATAGCATTTGTCAGTGAGCCGGCATAATGTGGCCAATCCTAGGGTACTGGGACTCATGGAAACAACATGCCGACTAGCTCAAACTTGTGTTTTTTAGCATTAAAAACATGAAAGCTATGACATAAGTGTGAGCATATTATGACCAAATTTTCATTTTTGAGTGAGCTATTTTTTAAAAAGCTAACAAACATGAACTCAATGCCACAAAACTCCACTTCATAGGGTCTTTTAAAAAGCGGAACATAAATATTTTTGGGGTTTAGAAAAAAAAAATTATTTGGTAACTGTGAGGAAATTCTGTGTGTATTACAGTGTCAAGTGAATGTGTTTGCTATGAAGCAGACACCAGAAACAACCATTATTTGAGTGGGTGGAGGGAAGCCTTGCTTGGTCACGGCAGCTAATCTATTATTTACTACACAGAAAAGAAAAGAACGAACTCAGTGGCTTCATGAGTGCATGTTTGCAAGTGTTAATTCTTTAACCAGTATTCCAGGACCTGTTTTCTAATATTGCAATTTTTTATTAATATTGGTCAGTCCAGATTTCTTGAGACCAATACATTTATCATTAAAAAAAAACGTGCCCGGTCTTTATTGAAAATGTGCCCTTTAGCATAACTAATGAAAGCGATAAAGATGGGGGAGAGAAGGGGGAAAGTGCAGAGGAGAGAGAGACTGTGAGAGGCAGATCCTAGTGAGTAATATGGATGAGTATGCAAAACATCAAACATACAGCATCAGCCTCCTACACTCCAGTGCCAAAAGCGTTCACAGCCCCTCCTGCGCTCAAATGTGTGGGCATGAATATCTGCATCCCTATTACCTGCTTTCTGTTTTTGTTGATATTTGGCACTGGCTTTTCTTATCCTACATTTACATTTATTCATTTGGAAAGTGCATTTCTCCTAAGCAACTTACAGTGTAAAATGTTTTGTCTGTAGGTGATGTGTGTGCCCTGGGAATCGAACCCATGACCTTGGCATGCTAGCAGTGGGCTCTGAAAGTCAAGGTTGAGTAAAACTGTTGCAGTTTAATGTGTAAGGGGATTATTTTTAGCAGTCCATATCATACATTATTTTATGTTATTTTATCATACATTACCACTGACCAGATGCAGTAATATATTAACTTTTAATGTTCAAAGAATAATTCACCTAAAAATAAAAATTATTATTTACTCAAAATCTGTATGACTGGAGCTCTAACAAAAAAGGTCATCCTGACATGGAAATGTACAGGATTGCTTCCATAAACTGGAGATCCAGGCCCTACAAAGGGGGAAGTCAAAAAAGTATATGTTGTTCCATTAAAGTGGTTTTGACACTTGGTTAAGCTCTGGCTCACATCCCCTCCAGATCTCTGGTTCTTTTTCTCTTTGTTAACTCCTATATCAATTCTTCAGAATAGATGGCATCTTTCTTATTGAAAGGAGTCATGTCATGAGGAATAACATTTTACTTGATATTTTGACAAATAAGAGGTCTTCCTACTATGCAAATATAATGTGAATTTCAGAACTCAAAACTTAATCCCCAATGCAATAAAAGCTGTGAAAATGCATCGTTCTCTACTTCCGTAATATTGTGATGTCACAAAGGTATTCATTAATTTGTGACTGCCTGTACAGCAACAACATCAACGCTTACTTTACATCATCGCACCCTTGGCCCCGCCCACTGGGGCTCAGTTCGTCCTAAGAGAGAGAGAGAGAGAGAGAGAGAGAGAGAAAGTGAGAAAGAGAGCAGGACAAGCCAGTGCGTGCAGCGCTAAATGGAACAAGACATCTGTTTACTATCGTCGCGATGTGCTGCAGTGGACACTTCCATGGTTGAGAGTATCATTGATTATAATGGGTTCTATTGCTTTTGATACGACTCTCTCAGCTGGTGTAGACAGGGTGTGAGTGTTAACGCTTGTGCTTGAGATAGACAGTTTTACATATTCTGATTAAATTTGTTGGATGCGCTTTATGTGTAAACCCTGAAATTCGGTTTTATAAATGTTGCAGTATTGTGGAGTATGTTCATTCTCTTCCGATTGAGTTTCAAATATGGCTGAATTTGAGGTGCTGCATAATGTTATCCAATCAGGGGTGTGTTTCCCAAAAGCATTGTTTGTCAATTATGGTCCCAAGTTCCATCATTACCAACATAGTTCAATGATTTGCCCTTTCACGAAACTGTAGTTCCAATGAACATTCGCAAACTGCGTCGCAAGATTGTGTAGTTGGAACTACAGAACTCCACCTGTTCATTCATTTACATATTTCAAAATATTACACTTTCATATATGTAAAACATAATTTCTCAAATCAGTGTAATTTTATAAAGCCAATATGCCCAAATAAATTAACAATAATTGTAGAAATATACACGTATGGCCATAAATCTGTTTGGGATAACATGTCTGTGTAATTGTTTTTTTGTTTATTGTGAGGTGTTCACAGAGAGTAGAATATGGAGGGAACGAGATGTTATGTCGATGTAGTGACACTAGGGGTCACTCTTGGGAGCCCCAAAATACCTCAGATCTTTGAGAAAAGGCCAATGAGAATTAGCGAGTGGAATTTGCATGCCACTCCCCCGGACATACAGGTAGAAAAGGAGCTGGAATGCATCCATTGATTCAGGTTTTGTGCTGAGGAGCTGAGAAAAGGTCCCGGACATTTCAGCAAGTAGTACAGCATTGTGGCAAGAGGGACACAATGTTTTGTTCCCTCCATCAGGGATCGGCGGTTACGACAGTAACCGAGACGTTCCTCTTCTGTCACTCACTTGACAGTGTGTCAATGTAGTGACACTGGGGTCCCTATACAATGGCTGAACTGTGTTACGTGAACTGCCGATGCAGGTGCAAGCAGGCTACTGCGTGCATAAAAGCAGATGCACTTGGGCTGCACAAAGCCTCTCCCAACACCCAAAAAACATCGGAACATAATTGGCTCAACCCAGAGATTGTAAATCTCATGAAAGTATTGGGTTTTGCCCAGTCTGCTAGAGAGGTGCCATTGGCCAGTGCCCACAAGGATGGAAGGAGAGGAAACCGCTGTTTTTTTTTTTAACAATGTGGGCACTGCAGCCCGTCCGGGGTTCGGTGAACACAAAACAAAAGAGGAACACAGGACTCATCTCCCGGCCCTCCAGCGGAGGATGAAGTGGTCTGGTCACCAGCTCCTTGGACCCGGCAGACGTCTTCCTCCTTGGTTCGTCCGTCTCAGGGGCATTTAGGAGCCTCCCTGGGGGCCCTAGCACCAGGCCGTGAGGCGGGAGGTTTCGGGGCTACGCAAGGTCGAGGACTTGCCTCGGTCCGGGGCAGAGCTGCATGGGCTTTCACCGCCGCAGGGGTCACCCTCGGCAAGCAGACGTGGTATGCACTCTTATGCCGCGCCAGGGCACAATGTGCTGTATCGTCTGTATTGTTGTTTCTTCACCGCTTAGAACTGCTGGGCGAAGGTCCTCGACAGTGTCGCCGAAAAGGCTACCCTGGGATATGGGTGAGGTCAGGAAGCATGCCTTGTCAGCGTCCCTAACTCGACTAGGTTTAGCCATAGGTGGCGTTCCTGGACCACAATAGCGGACATTTTCTGCCCAAGTGCCCGTACCGTGACCTTCGTCACCTGGAGGGCGCAGTAGGACGCCGAGCGCAGTTCCTGCAACACATCGGGTTAAGAACTACCCTCTTGCAGTTCTTACAGTGCCTTGACCAGGTGGACTTGGAGGAGGGCCATGGCATGCAGGGCAGAGGCGGCCTGTCCAGTGGCGCTGTAACCTTTGGCTGCCAGAGACGACGTAGTCCCACAGGCCCTGGAAGGAAGTGTCGGGCGACCACGCCAGGTGGCGATGCTCAGCAGGCATAACCCTTGGTCACACCATCATCGAGTGAATGTTTGTAGGGGGAACAAAACATAAACCAAGTAGGAAACAAGTCAGATGAAATAATAGAAAATACAGTAATCAAACTGTATTTAAAAAAAAAAAAAACAACCAAACATTGTTCTCTGATTCTGCTCCTGCAGGATGCATTCTGCCTTGATGTGGTTTCAGTGGATCACCATCATCAGTAGCATCTTCATCAGCACCAGCATAACACCCTATTCCTCAGGAAGTTGAACAAATTTCTGTGACTGCAATGTTGTGACTGGATTTTTTTAGGAGATTTGGGCCAAATCAGCATGGTGTTCATAAGCTGTAGTGTTCAAAGAAATCTTTTTTTTTTTTTTTTTGCCTGCTAACAGCATGTTAAGTTATTGTGCACTAAAGTATTTACATGTAATTGCATTTGCAATGTAATTAACACACTTGCAGAGGTATATAAAGATAATTTGTGCATTTTCACTGCATAACAACCCCTAAAAATGCCTCAAATTGCATCGCAAAATTTGAGAAAAGGCCGCAAAACTCAGGAAAAAGTGCCAAGAAATCCTGGTGGGACTGTCTATAGTATTATAATAATAATATATATACATATATATATATATATATATATATATATATATATATATATATATATTATTATTATTATTATTATTATTATTATTATTAATTAATGAAGCCTGATACAACTGTAGTGCTGAAATGATCCAAATCCCAACATGAAGAAAAAATTGTGCACATACTGCATATTCTGAATATATTATGCTTTCTGTTTCATTCTATGAATTTAATCCACATAACATCAGTAAATGAAGCTGTTCTAAAAATGCAATGATGATTCAAAGTGTAGCAAACTTCAGTTGATGTAGATGTACACGGGATGGGTGAGTGCCCGCATACCTCAACCTTTATATGTAGGAACAGTATATGCTGGGCTGGATTGGTAATCTGGCATACCGGGCATTTTCCTTGTGGGCCAACGCACTTTGGGGCCGATCGGGGCGGACTGGCCATTGGAAGAACCGGGTCGGCCGCGAAATGGCAGAACAGGCCACGATAAGCCAAAATTAGCTGCCACGTTATGAAGAACGGGCCACAAAACGGCGCCACGATATGCCGAAAGGGGCAGCGACACTCCATTTGGGCCAGTTCCTATGTAAAATCCCAGGCTGATTTCTCTTCCCAGTCCACCCCTGAGTATATGTGAGCTAGGAAATAATTTAAACTGTCCTTATTCTACTTCATTATGTAAGGAAATGTATAATGGAATTAGTTGCATTCAACAACCATTATAAGCAAGATAAATGACAAATAACTAGATTTTTTGTCTAAATAAAATTCTCTACCATTAAAATTGTAATACAACGTATCGTTGTATCCGCTCACAATTTATATTGTAAGGAATTAGCTTTAAAAAGGTAATTATAATTAATTCAATTATTGGAGTAATATTATTCTCATGGCTTATTGAAAATAATATCATACATATTTGTATAGCTTTGATGTGAAGTCTTTTAAAAACAGGGATGAGATTATTTATCAAAAATATACCACATCCCTGTTTTCATTAACCGCAAAAGACCAGTTTGGGAAACACTGGTCTAGAAAAAAATACAATAAATCACAAAACTTACTTACTTGCTACATGCAAGCAACTTCAGTACATATACTTGTACAACATATTTTACAGGTCACCTATTCATTATCATGAATACACCAACTACAAGTCAGTGTTTCGAGTTCTTTCCTGAAATCCACAAATGGGTTTTTACTGAAGTCACCGCATGAAGATTCAAACAATGATTGCCTGGTGAGTGCTAATGTACTGCATGAACTACATCCATGACTAAAATACTGTCATTAACTTTAATGCTCAGAAAGGATAAAAAATAATTTTTCCTTTGGTCAGCAGAAATGGCAACAATTGTATCAGCAATCAATTGTACATTGTCTTTCGAAACTGTTAAATTATGGCTCTGTCTTCCTGTACTCTGACAGAGAAACAGCATTTGTCAACTGAGAATAAAAGTTGAGAATTCTAATGAAGTTGTAATCCATTTGAATTGAGTTACACCTTTTATTTAAACAACACGACTAGAAACAATTTTGAGCCAAATTTACAGGCTACTCTGCAAATGCGTCAGCTTTTATTGCATAAAAACTATTAAAGGTAAATCATTGTAATCTTCCTGTCTTCATTACTGCTTTTATGCACATACAGATGAGCACAGATCTCAAACAGAGAACATAGCACTGCCATATGCACCAGTACTGAATGCTGAGTTATGCTCTCTTAATGAAACACTACAATTATTTTCTTTGATATTTTTATGGAATGTAACATCTTCCATTTGTCTATTGTCTGTATTTATTTGTGTAATTCATTTTCTTTGCTTCCCTGTATAACTATATTCTCATCTTGTGGAAAAAAATTAAACACAGTGAGTTCAACTAAATAAACAACAGGTTAAAGACTGTCATCGTAAACACAAGGGGGACATCTTGTGGGTGTATAAACAACTGTTTCAATAGTTCAATAAGTGCACATTTCCATAGCTGTGAAATCTGCTAAATGATTCAGTGTACAACAAAACATAGTTTAATTCTCAATTAACCAAATTGCAAAAAAAAAAGAATGGACGAAAGAAATATCTAATACACAAAAAATAACAATGAAATATTTACTACATTTAAATTACTTTATATATCATAGTAGTATTTGTAATGATTAAATGCTGATTTCAATAAAAAAAATTAATTGCATTGCCGTAATTTGTTGTTTAATAATCGTATTAATGAAAAAAAAAAAGTAAAGAAATCTCAGGACGCAGTATAGGAATGAGAATTTGGAGGGTATATGTGCTTAAAATTATTTCACAATGCAAAAAAATTCATAAAAATTAAATATTAAACAAATGTTTTAATTAATTACTCTATTTATTTCAGAGATGCCCAAACAAAGTTGACATTTGATTTGGCCCGCCTTGCCATAAATAACACATTTATTTATTTGTTTTTTATTTAGAAGTGAATTTTTTTTTTTTTAAGATTAACCCTAATAGTTAAAAATACACTAATCAAGCTGAATATAAGCCTAAGATCTGAAGCCACTATGTGTAAAGATACAATCTTCTTTAAACTGAGAAAGAAAACAGAAAGGGATAGGACAGAATAGCCATGCTGAAAAGAACACTTCATTAACAAAAAGTACAGCGGTATCATGGTAATATTATCATGGTGGCATCTTCATCTCCATTCTTTAAAATACCTTTAAGTGCCACAGAACATTTTGCAAGGGTTACAGTCATTTGCTTTCTTTATTCCCAATTAGCAAAGAACACACCCTCAATTAAGCATACACCTTTCTTTTCACTGATGGAGCAGTAGGGGGCTCTCTGGACATATTGTTGTATGTCTCCAGAGAAACAGAAAAGACAGAAAGACTAAGCAACTGATGGCTCTAATTTAACAGGACAGAAGAGTGTGACTGTGCTTTGATATGCTGTAGTGGAGCTGCTGAGAAACAGTGAAGAAAGAGAGAAAGATTAAGAGAAGGAGCCGGGATTCTTTTCTGGATATTTATAACAGGCTTTATTGGGAGAAAGACTGTATTTGTATATAGTCTCCCTTTATACTTGCATACAAATGCACACATGCACACACAATATGAAAACAAAACAATAAATCAATGAGGGGATGCTACGAAGGCCACATCCATACTGCAGCTAATTACAGTTGTCACTCCTTGGATCACTTGGATTTATCCTCTACAACTATTGGGTATAGCACTGTCTACAGTTTATTAATGATCTGATTTGATTTGAGGGTGAATAACAAGTTTCCCTTCTGTCACAAAACTCTACAGTCCCGGTTCCCGGACGCAGTTCCCTCGCCTCCGGCCTCGCGACTGCTCAGCCCCGGCAGGCCAGTACAAGGCCTTCTTTCTCAGGGACAGGGCACCCTCTGCCATCCGCGGCCAGAACTCTGGAACCTCCATGTGTGGCCCCTGGACGGGATGCGGAAGATCTAGTGGATCTACCACCTGCAGTCGTAGACACGATCAACCAAGCCAGAGCTTCCTCCACCAGACAACTTTACGCCCTAAAGTGGCGCTTGTTCACGAATTGGTGTTCTTCCCGAGCCGAAGACCTGCAGATGTGCGCAGTTCGGTCAGTGCTTTCATTCCTGCAGGAGAGGCTGGAGGGGAGGCTGTCCCCCTCCACCTTGAAGGTGTATGTAGCTGCTATCGCAGCCCACCACGACGCAGTAGATGGCAAGTCCCTAGGTAAGCACGACTTGATTATCAGGTTCCTGAAAGACGCCCGGAGACTGAACCCTAGCCTATTCCCCTCCTGGGATTTCTCAGTGGTCCTCTCGGACCTCCAGAGACCTCCCTGAGCCGCTTGATTCAGTTGAGCTCAAGGCCCTCTCCCTGAAGACGGCCCTCCTGATTGCGTTAGCCTCCATCAAGAGGGTTGGGGACCTGCAAGCGTTCTCTGTCAGCGACACCTGCCTGGATTTCAGTCCGGCACATTCTCACGTTATCCTGAGGACATCAGGACCAGGCTACGTGCCCAAGGTTCCAACGACCCCCTTCAGGGACCAGGTTGTGAACCTGCAAGCGCTGCCCCGGGAGGAGGTAGACCCAGCCCTTTCTTGCTGTGTCCAGTATGTGCTTTGCGTATCTATTTGGACCACACGCAGAGCGTTAGATGTTCTGAGCAGCTCTTTGTCTGCTTTGGCGGATGGCGGAAAGGGAACGCCGTCTCCAAACATAGGTTAGCTCACTGGGTCGTTGATGCAATTTCTTTAGCTTATCACACCAGGCCGTGCCCGCCCCCTTGCGGGTTTCGAGCACACTCTACGAGAAGTGTGACATCCTCGTGGGCACTGGACCTTGGCACCTCCTTAGCAGACATCTGCAGAGCAGCGGGCTGGGCAACACCCTATAACTTTGCCAGATTTTACAATCTCTGGGTTGAGTTGGTCTCGTCCCATATTTTGTCAGGTTCAAGCCGGTAGAACTTGGTAACGTGGCACAACTGACCAATAGCCCTAGCCGCATCACATCCTATGTGAGAGACATAGTGAGAGAGAAGGCCGGGCTGCTGGGCTTGCTCCCATGCTAGTCATGTAGCACCTGTTCCCCCCCTCAGGGGTGCGGGGAACCTAAGGTCTGTATGTGACATCTCCTTGGGGGCGTTGAGGAGGGCTATGTGCAGCCAACACAGCCCACGCAGTAGCCTGCTTGCACCTGTCTCGACAGTTCACGTAACACGTTCAGTGCGTGGTGCTTTTATATGGGACCCCTTGTGTGACTTCCTTCGACAAAACGTCGAGTGAGTGACAGAAGGGGAACGTCGTGGTTACTGTTGTAACCTCCGTTCCCTGAGGGAAGGAACGAGACGTTGTGTCCCTCCTGCCACAGCACTAGACCTACCACTGTAAACGGCCGTACCAAATTTTCAGCTCCTCAGTGCAAAATCCTGACTGGCACTCGCTGCCCCGCTTCCCTTTATACACGTATGTCCGGGCCGGGACATAACAATTCTGTCTGCCAACTTGACATTGGCCTTTTCTCAGGTTCAGAGGTACGTTTGGCATCCCAGGATGACCCCTTGTGTCACTTCATTCGACACAACGTCTCGTTCCTTCCCTCGGGGAATGGAGGTTACAACAGTAACCACAACGTTAAACTACTGTCTGTGCATCATACAAAGTGACTGTATGCCTACGAAGACATCAAATATAATGCACAAACTATTTTTTATGCCACTTTTGGGACTGTACTCAATTATAAATAAATTATCTCCCAATGTGTTCAGCAAAAGAAAGTCATACATGTTTGGAATGACATAATGTTGACTAAATGACGACAATTTTAATTTTTGGGCAAACTATCCCCATGTGGTCTTCAATACTGTACATTAGCACAAAGCACAATGGCACATGCCTATATGTATTCTCTATGTCAAGTTTCTGCATATTTCTTTACTTTCTCTAACGCACACTCCTTGGGACATCATATGATAATTCCTACTACACATCTGCCCATCTCTTCCCTCTTGTTCCCATCCTTTTATTTTCTCTATTTACTATATTTTCAGGGACACTCTCTACTCTTTTGCAGCTGTATGGTAGAGAACATTAGAGCTCCCACACCCCATTCTCTACTGTGTCAGACTGCCATCTATGTCCTGCTGCTGCTCACTCAGCTTTTGGATTGCTGCTCAAAACTCTATTATTACACACAGTATGACAACCACTGTAATCAATCAACTAGATGAACTAGGATATTTGCATGATCATTAGAGTATCACTTTAATGCAAGTAAGTCCACTTGGCTTACAAAAGTAATATATACCAGTTATTTCATAGATATAAATCAGGAAACAAAGCAAAATACACATTTATACTTGTGTATATCCAGTTGATATGCTAAGAGCCTGAAACAAAAGTCTGAATATCTTTCAAAGATTTGATGTCACTTACCTTGGTAGCTAAAATACAGAGATTATACTTTTACATTTTTAAAAGCACTCTTCTACACTTGATACTAACATATAAATTGATTATTAACTTTGTATTATCACAAAAATCAAATTAATGGGCAGCAGTTTTTGATTGCTGCCATCATTTGGCCATGAAATCATGAGCGTTTTGATGCAGTGGGATTAGCCAGAGGGGTGATTTCTGGGCGAGTGCTGATGTCTGTCATCTGCTGTATTCAGTTTATTAAGGGCCAGTCAATATGCACTAGAAACATAAATTCAGAACTGAGCTCGAAGTGACCAGAAACTAACCAAAAAGTTGTCTGAAAGGGTAACAATAATGTCGAAAATTGAACGCCTGGCCTAAAATGCCATTTTCTCTTCCTCTGGTCACTTTTATTCTAAATATATTATGGCCATCTATCATAAAGGAAATGCCTTTTCATGTCATATATAGCATAGTGAGGAAACTACTAATGCAGTGATGCAGACACATTGGATAAGTTGGAAAAATAAATCATATTAAATGAGAATTTCAGAATTTCAATTTGGCAGAGGTGGAGTGTTGCGAAGAAGGGTTTGAATTCAAATGGTCCAACAGACAAGAAAAATACTTTTTTTGGTGGGCTTTTTTCATGAATAGTGAAAGTATAGGTATACTCAGAAAACAGGAGTGGAGATTGACAGTCCACTTGAATAAACAATTAAATTAGATGCAGCACATTTTTTAAGTTACCTTATAATTCTTTTTTTTTTTTTTTATCTCTTAACACGTGTTGTTTGTTTAGTTTAGTTGTTTTTTTGTTTTGGTATGGTTTTTTGTTTTGTTTGATGTTTGTTGACTTATTTGTTGCCATCCCTGTTTAGCAGCTCTTTAGCATTCTGAAGTCAACATCGCAAATGTTGGGAAGTTAAGTTATTTTGGAGAGAGTTTTGAATGCTAGCAGCTTGCTTAGCCCATGCTTCTTGATCTCTCTTTAACACTCTGATTCTATTTTGCCTTTCAAACCAAGTGATTTCAACAATGATCAAGCAGAGTTCTAATCACGCATACAAGGCTGTGTTTCCTCCACTACAGCTGGTGCCTTTGGCTCGCTTTCAAAAGAACCGGAGCAGGTGTGCTCATACTCTCATTTGAAAAGATGGAGAGGGGAACATCAAAATGATTCTACACCCATTAACTTGTGCGGCATAAGATGTAATGGCAAGATCATTCTGACTCAGACACTAGACTAGACTGAGTGTCTGTACATGGCAGAAAAATACAGAGGAAGCATGGCCACTATGTTTAATTCAAGATCCATGAAGGCTTAGATATGATAAGTAACCAATGCTGAGGACCCCAAAGTCAGGATTCTTCAGGTAAAATTATGTATTCTCAGGAACATCTTCAATGGTCTATATGCCCAATTCTGTCTGTTGAAATGAGACTCAATCACACCTGATTTACTTTTATACATTGTCCAAAATGTGTCAGAGCTCCTGGGGGATCCCTTTAAAACCCACCACAATGCTAATTTACCATAACCACTCCTTTAACACATCGCATGCTCTGACCGTGCAACTGCTTTGTTTTTTCTCCAGAATTATCTTTGATGGCCTGGTTAGTTACTGATACTGATTGATAGTGAGCTAACATGTAGCATTACATATACACCAGCAAAACTATGTGTGTATTAACTGCATGCATACTAATTAACCTAGCGACTGTTTAGTTTTAAGACAAACAATTATTTAATTTTATTAATTTCAAGTGTCGGTGTACCAACAATCATAAATCAAAGAAGAATTATATCTTACCATCAAAAGGTGAAAACGATTTACCCTCTTTTACCCTTAAGGCGGGACTTCCTTTCTACGTCCGTTGACCGTTGGGCACTAGAACTTCTTGGCTGAGTGTTCAAGTTTCTCCCATTCATTTAAATAGAAGTGGCCCATCTCTGCTATGATCCAGTAAAAGATTTCAAATTTCCTTGACAGCTTTTGATGGATTTACATTATATGGTATGTTAAGTCAATTTGAGATAATTTGAATCCATAACAATGATTATGGTATGCACAAATAAGACTGTGAGGTTATTCATGATCATAGCAGCCATGGCAATCTAGATTAAAATGAATAAAAAGAAAATCTATTTATCTTGTCAAATATGCAAAATAAAGTAACATTTATGTTTATTTTGTCTTCCAAATTTACATTACCACATTTTGTGCTTCATGTGCTTTTGTGCAAAATATGGCTGTTACTGAACAGTTTCCTAACTCCCTGACTTCCAAACAGATGCTTAACTAATGCAAATTTAGGGCTGCACTTTCATTGTAAGGGAAAGAGATTCAAGGAAAGTGAATGGCGACTGAGGCTAACATTCTGCCTCACATTTTCTTTTGTGTATCAAGAAAGAACGTCATACAGGTTTGGTCAATTTTTTTAATTTTATGTAAACTATCCCTTTAAATTCATTTTCTCAGTTCGATTCCAATCTGTCAGAAACAAGCATGACCTTTCCAATGCCGAAAAGCCAGGGAGATCTAAAAGGTGACTTGTCCTCCAAGCCGTTTTTCAAAATGCCACAAGATATTTCAAATCCCTAATGACATATGGCAAACAGTTGGTTTGATTTAAAATGGGGTTAATTTATGGGTTATGTTAATGATGAAGATGATGGAAAGCTAGGACACTAATGCAGAATGAGTGAGGGTGGGCATGGGCAGCCCTGCCTGAGGGGGCTCTGTAAGGGGGGGATGTTTCATTTCTATCTCTTCTTGCACCCTCCCCCATTGGCTGTCTTGTTGGATATGTCACCAGTGTTGCTCTAATTGCTCGCTTTTCCTGTGTGCGTGAAGCTTGACTATGGTGGGTATTGCATGCATACTGACTTTAAGCACAGTGACATGATGGTCAGAGCTCGCTGGTGTGTCCTTGGCTTCTGGCTTGTGGTTGGCTTCTGGCTTGTGTTTAAAGCGCTGTTAATTTATTCTGCTAATCAATGTTCAATGTGGCCCAACCCATCTGCCCTTGTGCTTGATGGTGTTAAATACATGAATGTTACAAGTCAAGATAAGATACGCATTGGTGAGATTGCACAGGAGTCAGTTGGCTATTTATTGTGCATTTTTTCAGTCTCTTAAATTCACTATTTAATTACATTGCATCTTTTTTCCATGCCATGAAAGTGAATGGTGACTGAGACACATTCATCCTAATGTCTCCTCTTGTGACATGGAAAAATAGCATTGATTCAAACAAAAGTTTTATTTCTGTCATTATAAGCATATTGATACATTCTCTAGACTCAGTTACAGCAAGCCTAAAAACTTCCTCCAATACTCTAAAATAGCTGGCTGCATTTTGAAGAAGCATTTGAGCCTTAAAAGGTAATCAAGAGTTTCAGCTTGTAGCAATAATCCATGATTGTCCCACGAGTGCAAGAAAGAAATGAAACAGATGGGAACAGAAAAAAAGAGAAAGGCAGAAGAACAGTCTCTCTTTCTTCACCAAATGATGATGCTGAGAGTATAGCACAGATATGCAATTAAAGTTAATCCACCATCCATAACCACAGAGTAATAATTGAGTCATCTCCAACACATTTTCTCTCTGACTCTTGGATTACCTATAAACTCTCTCCTTCTTTTCTGAACACAGAGAAAATGTGCATAATTACTGAGAAACAAAAGTGTTGATTTTCTAAACCTCTCTGAAGCTATTTGCAGAAAGTCATTTTTGGAAGAAAATGTGTTCATTTTCAGAAAGTTTTAATTTTACTTACTATACATTCAGGCATAAGTTTCCACTTTGCTGGTGTCCTTAATGCATTAACAGTAATGCTTGTGCATTTCAATTTAGCCAATTACAAACAGGTAGGTACAATATGGAACATTTTCACAGTTACTGTTATTTGACATTTGTAAACATATTTATGGGACACCTACACCAACAAAACAAATTTCAAAGGTTAGATGATGCAGAAATAGCTTCTTGAGGTAACAATGGCATATATATATATATATATTTATTTATTTATTTATTTTTTTTGCAGTGACTACAGTTCTTAGAGACAACGGCTCCAAAAAAAAAAAAGAAGAAGCACATACTATCATACAAGTAGTCTATTGACTTGTTTCAGTGATGTCACTTTTCCCTGCAGCCACCACATATTTGACCATCAGTGGGAGGAAACAATGGCAGTGAATGGAAAAACACCCGCAAAACAATATCAAGAAAAACATCACAAATTGCTTTTGATCCCAAGATTCAAGTCCCAAGAAAAGTCAATACAGGTCTGAAGACAGCACAAATATTGCCAAATTGAACTTTCACAATCGTTTAAAGATATTTTATTCACGATTCAAGTCTGATGTGTGTCCGGCAAGTACACACACACCGGCACATCACCGTAAACATCTCTCATTCAGAAGTTAAATATGTTTTTTGTGTTATTTTCTGGTCTGATATAGTCACAACTGTAGCAACCAATAATGTAATAACTACCATTAATGTAATAACTGCCAATAACATAATACAATTTCTAAACCAATAATGTAATAAATTTTAGCCTATAATTTAATACGTTCTAACATTATTGGCTGGCTATTACAATATATGCTGGGTTAATAAAAAAATTATAAAAAACATTTTACATTATTGGCAGTTATTACATTAATGGTAGTTATTAAAATATTGGTCACAAACATGATGGCGCGGTCATACAGTGACATCACATGAAACAGGTCAATACAACCCATACACTATATTTTCAGTCTTCTTCAATGTACTACAACAATTTAAATGCAAGTCTGACTAAACACTATTGTATGGCTTCAGAAAACTTAGACTATAGCACATAAGTCATCCGGACTACATTTATGGTGTTTTTTGGAGCTTGAAAGCTATGGTTACTATGGACTGTCATTTTATGGAAAAGAACTGCATCAACTTTGTTCAAAAATTCTCATTTTGTGTTCCCCAGAAAAGCAGAGAAAACCACCGCACAGCTGATAAATTATCAGCAGGTGCGTAAGAAAAATAACTGAAGTAAATAAATAAGAAACAAATCCCGCACACTGCTGCTGCTTGTGAATAAACAATTTAACAAAAAATAATTCTGTTCCCCAGAAAAAAATGGCAGAATACAGAGGTAAATGGTTTGACAGTTTAAGTAAAAAATTTCAGTGAACTATTCCCAAACAGCCTTGAGGCAGAGTTACTCATTTATTTCAGTGTCACAATAACCTCTTCAATCAATGAAACTATTAATCTGAATATAGAGAGAAAAAGAGAAAGTTCACAAGGCAAGGTGTTTCTCCGACACTTAAGGCTTACTGGAACATCAAGTGTCTGTTCAGACGGAGGTGAAATATGGGGACAGAAAAGAGAGTTCAGAGATAGAACATCTCTTTGAAATCCTCTCCCACTGCTTTACTCTGAATTGCGGCATTTAATTCCATAGGTTTGTTTTTTCTGATGCTTAAATTACCTTTCTTGAATGACTGTTAATCTCTGCTGGTCACCATCAAACACACAGCACAGTAGGAAGCTTAAACACCCATAGAGTGTGCAAGTGTGTTAGTCTTTCATTGTAAACCAAAATGACTGTCAGCAAATGTTAGTTTGTGAAAGAAGTGGTCATGTCCTGTGTGTATTTGTCTGTTTCATCGTCATGTTTGGTTTTATGAACACATGACACCCATAAGTTAACATGCCAGCCTGGTCTCATGAACACTGCGCGACCGCGACAAAATTTTTGCAAAATGAAATTACATGCTTCATGACACATTTTCCTGCAGTTTCCCAGTGAAATCTCCAAAGCAAGGCGCTAAAAGCGAGTGAAATAATGTCGTAATCAGACAGGGCTTTTAGGGTGAATATTTGAAGGAGGTTTTTATAAGTAAAATGTACCTCCTTAACCTAAAAGCACATTTTCTAAAGCAACCAAGTCATCTCGTGTCACTTCAATGACTCTTTTGTCTCACGTCAGCTTGTGTGCTTGGCTGTTCTCGAATCATGTACTGCAGGGTCCAAAGTCCAACACTCTATCAGATGTGTGTTTCCCATAAAACAACAGAGTTCACTGCTTAACAACCATAGTATAATGCATCGTTGGAGAAATTAACTAGCAAGTCACGACTGTCTCCCATAACCCTATAATTAATTCACACTTCCATCGTTTGAACCACGTTTGTTCAACAACAAAGACCTGTCATTAATGGCATTACACAGGGCATGGAGTAATAACTTCTGTGAATCTTAATTTGTAAAAGCTTATTAACACGTATACCAGAAAGCCATTGAAAGCAAGCCAGCTGCTGAAGACAGGAAAGCTGCATGCACTGTATTACGACAGATGCATATGCTGCAGTAGATGGATTTCCCTCTACATCAGACTTCGTTGTTCCTCCAACACACTTGAGCACATATGCATATGCACACTCTTCAAAAACATCTAAACAGCACTTATGCGTTAACATAAACACATAAAAGCTGGGCACACAACAGAAACGGTGTGTGATAAAGCGCTTTCTGTTAAAAGCCTTTAATCCCTGAAACGACTGCATTCGCATTTACATGATGTTTCACAACATGCTTTCTGTGAAACCCCGGAATAAGTTGTTTCATTAAATACATGTAAACGTGATGACAGGGAACTTCCAAGGAACTATTCTCCAGAGAGCTGTAGTTCCAACCACAAAACTGTATGATGCTGTATGCGAATGTTCATTGGAACTATGGTTTTGGAAGAAATCAAATTGTTAAACTATGTTGGTAAAGATGGAACTATAGTTGACTAACGATGCTTTTGGGAAACGCACCCCAGGTGAGTTATCACGGAAGCTAATCACATTGGAATAAGTGTGGAAATGTAGAAGAGTCTGTAATACAAGCAATAAAATGTATAGTTTTTTTAAATTATGTGTTATTGTAAAAAGTTTCTCGATATCATAACATAGCAGTCTGTGAGTAATAGTGCAAAAAATATGTGTTTATATAGTCACAATGAGCCGCGGTAGTTGTGATTTTTGTGAAAGTGAATAAAGCACACAGTTGTTGTAGCACCTCTAGTGGTAATTTCACCAGGAAACTATGGTGTAATGTAGAATTAAATAATATTCAACACAACAAAAATTAAGTAAACTAGATCCAGAAGTAACCTGGAGTAAACCAGAAGTAAAAGATAGATCTTGGAATGTAAATAATTAATATTTTGATAATTCAAATAAAGATTGCAAATTATCTGAATATGTATGTTTTTAACCAAGCCTTAGTGACTGCATACATTTGAACAGATAAAGTTACATTCAAAACTAATAAAGAAAAAAGATTATATCCTAATTCATACATACAGTATACACTCACCTAAAGGATTATTAGGAACACCTGTTCAATTTCTCATTAATGCAATTATCTAATCAACCAATCACATGGCAGTTGCTTCAATGCATTTAGGGGTGTGGTCCTGGTCAAGACAATCTCCTGAACTCCAAACTGAATGTCAGAATGGGAAAGAAAGGTGATTTAAGCCATTTTGAGCGTGGCATGGTTGTTGGTGCCAGGCGGGCGGTCTGAGTATTTCACAATCTGCTCAGTTACTGGGATTTTCACACACAACCATTTCTAGGGTTTACAAAGAATGGTGTGAAAAGGGAAAAACATCCAGTATGCGGCAGTCCTGTGGGCGAAAATGCCTTGTTGATGCTAGAGGTCAGAGGAGAATGGGCCGACCGATTCAAGCTTATAGAAGAGCAACTTTGCCTGAAATAACCACTCGTTACAACCGAGGTATGCAGCAAAGCATTTGTGAAGCCACAACACACACAACCTTGAGGCGGACTGGCTACAACAGCAGAAGACGCCACCGGGTACCACTCATCTCCACTACAAATAGGAAAAAGAGGCTACAATTTGCAAGAGCTCACCAAAATTGGACAGTTGAAGACTGGAAAAATGTTGCCTGGTCTGATGAGTCTTGATTTCTGTTGAGACATTCAGATGGTAGAGTCAGAATTTGGCATAAACAGAATGAGAACATGGATCCATCATGCCTTGTTACCACTGTGCAGGCTGGTGGTGGTGGTGTAATGGTGTGGAGGATGTTTTCTTGGCACACTTTAGGCCCCTTAGTGCCAACTGGGCATCGTTTAAATGCCACGGCCTACCTGAGCATTGTTTCTGACCATGTCCATCCCTTTATGGCCACCATGTACCCATCCTCTGATGGCTACTTCCAGCAGGATAATGCACCATGTCACAAAGCTCGAATCATTTCAAATTGGTTTCTTGAACATGACAATGAGTTCGCTGTACTAAAATGGCCACCACAGTCACCAGATCTCAACCCAATAGAGCATCTTTGGGATGTGGTGGAACGGGAGCTTCATGTCCTGGATGTGCATCCCACAAATCTCCATCAACTGCAAGATGCTATCCTATCAATATGGGCCAACATTTCTAAAGAATGCTTTCAGCACCTTGTTGAATCAATGCCACGTAGAATTAAGGCAGTTCTGAAGGCGAAAGGGGGTCAAACACAGTATTAGTATGGTGTTCCTAATAATCCTTTAGGTGAGTGTATTTACCAGTAATAAACTAAATATTTTAATGTGAATAAAGAAAGCCTAAAATGCTGCACAGGGACTCATATCAGTAAAACGCTTTTCAAAATCTGGTTACTTACATGAATGGTCTATACAAATTGTTTCACTAAAATAAATCTGACTTTCTACAGCTACATAAGACCAAGAGGACATTTCGGCCATGTAAGATTATTGCCTCAGTTTGCTCAGTTGCAAAGTTGCGTGTGCAAAACAATAAGACATTAAAAACAGTGATTTGTAAAACATGAAATTACAGTAAGTATAAGTATAAAGTGTATAAAGCTCCATAGATTGTCATATACATAACCCAATTTACACACAAAAATCTCCTCCAGGTATACAAGGTGTCTTTTTATATTTTTCTCAGATTCAGGACTCGATTTCAAATCAATCTTGGAAGACACACCAAACACACTTGGATTTTCACTGCAATGGCAGCAGAAAAAGCTGAGATCTCCTCTCCTTTTAAACCCTGTGCTGCTGTTGAAAGAGCTAAACCAAGTGATTGATAGAAAGACAGTGAGAAAGAGATTGTGTGTGTGTGTTTGAGAGAGAGAGAGAGAGAGAGAGAGAGAGAGATTCATTGGGGATCAGTGTGACCTGGTTAGAGCAGAGCTAGAACTTTTGGAGGGGCAAATCGATGGACAAACACTCTATTCTACAATCATGAATCCACAGAGGGAGGGAAAGACACTGTGAACTAAATAATTACATTCCTACATTACAACCTAACAAATGGCTTACTTAGAGTTGTCTCTGCATATTTTGGAATTTTTAAAACAGTTTTTTAACTATTACATTTTCAAGTCTGGTAAAAAAAAATAAAAAAAACTCCCTAAACTACCCCAAGATATGAGAGACAAGAAGTCATGCAATAATCTTTTCCCAGTATAAACCCTCCAGATCTCAGTACATAATTCATGACGTGCAAGTTAATCTTATCTGAGGCAATTTTCAGCTGTTTCATTTTAGCAATAAACCATTTTACATCATATGAGCCAAGAGAGATAAACCAGTCCTGTTATCAATGAGAGCAAATCATGATGCTGTGTTGTGCAACTGTAAACAAACTCATGTTGATTACACATAGTTTGACAAAAAATATACAGTTCAGTAATTCAGGTCAGTTCCGAGGCAAGAGCAAAACTTTGATTACATGATTTATCATTTTAAGAGCATAATTTTTTCAGAGTAAAAAGATGATTTCTGTTCTTCAGAATGATTAATATTATTAGTCATATGTCACTCTGGTGAGAATCGCCCTCCTACATGCAGACAGATTTTGGGTTATGAACTCAATATGTATCATCACAGACCTCTGATAATGAATTAGATATTTATGTCGAAATGGTCTTTTGTCTGTCTTCTATGTTACTGAGGAAGAATGTACTAAAACGTATTTGTAAACCAAATCTAAATTCTCTTGGCATCTTTATTTGCGTACATTATTGCTAATGACACATTTAATGGAGTTTTGCATTTAGTCTCTCATCAGCTTGTTAGCTAGTATTGAGTGAATGCTTTTTACCCAGAGTGACAAACAGTACACCAATTATAAGGATGGTTTCCCCAGGCGCACCCTGGAGAAATTCTGCTGTGCTCAAGTGCATCACCGCAATAGGACTGTGATTATATTAGCACTCCAGTTCTCCCACAGACTAATGCAACTCCATCAAACCAAGAACCAATGATGGCAATCAAAAACTGAGCTATTAGATGTAGTTCCACAGTAGGGTAGAAAAGAGTTAGGAACTAAACAGGCTCTAGATTTGTTCATTTTCTGAAGTGCTAGCCCATGCAATAGTCACCACAATGATGGGGTGTTGCTGGTTGTTGCTACAGTAACTTGTGGTTACTTGGATCTTCTGGATCATTGCTAGGTAGGGTTGGGTAAAAATAATTATTTTATGATTAATTATGATCAATTCAACAAATTCAACAAATCATTTCTTAAAATCCCACGATCAATCTTTTACTCTATGCGCAATAATCTACAATACAAGCAAATCACTCGTGCTCTGCGACTAAAAGGTCTGTGATTTTAGCCACTGGCTGGTGAAAGTTCTGATTTCTTTCGCCAGTGATTGAGTAGCATATTGGAAATTAAGTTCAGCACTGAGACCCTTTTACTGCATGCTGAGAGTAAACGTTTGGTTTTACTTGTTCTGTGTATTGTTTGTCCAAAGACAAGGGAGATGCTTCATTAATAGTGACTTTAACATGATTAATGTTAGTAACATTAACACGATTTTCATAAAATGCCATTATTAAAATGTAGACCATGTTGTTCGGTGGCTGGAAGATCGCTGGATGCCTGGACTAACAGAAATTAAAGTGTTTAGATTTCCAAAAAAGCAATCACAAATGGACACATGAACCGCAGAAGTGAAGCGAGATGGCTACATATCAGCAATACTAACAACTGTAGCACACATCTTAACTCTAGAGGGTAAAAACAAATTATGCCAATTAATTATAAGTTTAAGAGGTAGAGCTCTAAAAGACACTATAGATGGCTCTCATTATAATGAATGGAGCTGTGCAAGCCATTTACTTTTATCAGGGATGGATTACTGACCGGGCCAATGGGGACAGTGCCCAAGGGCCCTTGACTACCAGGGGGACCAGGGTTTTAAGGTTGTGCGATCCAGTTTGGCAATCCCCTGCTCGAAAACCCATCAACAATGAAAAGAGATATTTGGCACAGGGGCCTTTGCAAGTCATAATCCGTCCATGACTTTTACTGTACATTTAGTAATTTAGCAGACGCTTTTATTCAAAATGACTTACAAATGACAAACACACAAATCAATAAGGCACAATAACTGCAGTATCAAACAGCTGAATTCTCAGAGTAGCTGGAGTAGTATAGAAGCTACCACAGAAAAAAGTATTTTTTTTATAAAAAATGTTTTCCTTGTCCGCAGGTCATGCAGACAGCTTAATTAGATTTTTAATAGAAGCTATCCAACATTCCTGATGTTTCCACTGAGGAAATAATTGTGAGCATCTAAATTGTTTCAGCACTTCTCTCATGTAAACATATTCAGAATCAACAACAAGTCTGGATAAGTCACTTCAGGAAAACATTTGATGTTCTTTGAGAAAATGTGTTAACTCAAGAGCCTTATTTAAAGGATCCAGTAATGACACCGGAAATGCTTCAGGGCTAATAATGTTCTAATTCCTTTGATATTTTTACATCCTTGAAATGGTCTATATATATATATATATATATATATATATGCAATTTCAAGACAAAAAACTAAAATGTTACTAATGAGAAACTATAATTTGTAAAATGTATATTTTCACAATGTACCAAGTTAGAATATTTCTTCTGTATATCTAAGCAAATAATCATTTGGAATCATATAACTGAAATATAAAAAAATTAATCAGAATAGAATCAAGAACTTAACTGAATCGGGAAATCTGTAACAATACCTAGCCCTATTGCTAGGTGGTTACTAGGGTGTTCTGGATTGTTGCTTGGGAAATACAAAGTGGTTGATATCTATCATGTCAAAAGAGCCAACACTCGAGTCTCTATGACATTCTGGAACCAATACGGCTTGGGTTCCTCCTTTAATATAATTTTATTGGATTTTATCTCCTGTTTTATCATCCACCAGAGCTAAAATTCACAGAAAAGTACCAGCACAGCTCTCCTCAACCAGCTTGATTTGAGGTATCATTTTATGTCTGTAGCACAAGTGGTAATGGACAAATAATGCAAAGTTTAACACTTAGTAAGAACACTAAGTAAGATAAGCCAAATAAATTGACAAAAACAATTAAATAGAGATCAAAACTTGGTTTGTGTAACATGGTAACATTTTATTGGATGATGTGGTTTGGGTTATTTTACAACACAAGCCAGCACCACACATCACAACCAAACTAATGTGAAACTGTTTCTTTGTCCTGTTTGTCTCAAAACCTCTTCTAAATTATAGAAAGAGAGTTTTGTGAGGTATAGCAAAAGGTAGAATTTCAATATAAAGTTGAAAGGTTTGTGTATGCTGCATCAGTGATGCAAAGTGGCAAATGCATGTTGCAAATAATTTATTAAGCTCACCTTACGTAACCCACCCTTACAGAGGCAAATGTATCTCCTCTTCCTCTGAGACTATTGAAGTTAATGAAAGTGTTCACAATCTTGCTGACCTTTGACTGCAGAATACAGGTTTAAAATCAGCTGATAAATCACTTTGACACTAATACACTACCAAAGGCAAAATTGATAGCCAAAAACACCCAATAAGATAAATAAATCTGTATGAAGAAGAGAATGGGGGGGGGGGGGGGCGGCACCATTTTGTGGCCCGTTTGCATAACACGGCAGCCCATTTTAGCTTATCGCAGCCCATTCGGCCCCGTTTTGTGATTGGCCCATCGGGAAAAGTCTCCCGATGGCCAGTCCGCCCCGCTTTTTACATATAATTGCAGTGTACTGCTTGATAGGGCTTAGTTTCTTGTGTGTAGTGCTTGATAGGGCTTAGTTTCTTGTGTGTAATTTGATTATAATCTAGACATGAGCAGAACCTTTCTTTTTAGCTTTTCATAGTTTATGCTGTCAATACCCATGATGATCTCAATCATTTTCATAAGGATTCATTCATAAAGTATACACATATACTTTTTTGTACATTTGCGTAGGCACTAAAATACACAATACCACTACATTAACACCATCTAAAATGTAAGCGCTTATGGGTATGTTCAATTTAAGGGATATCCAAATCTTTAGAAATCCTCGGTCAAGACTGGTCAGAACTGAAATTGAAATCCTGATGGGACTAAAGTAAAGTCATTTACACCCTTGAATAGCTGAATATAATTATCATTAAAACTCAACAAGTATGAAATACATGTGAAGCACTGTCAATGTTACAATGTAACATCAATATGTGTTTCACTCATTTAATGATTTATGTATTGTGACAAGGTTCTTTCAGGAAGAAAAGGGACTCAATGAACAGTTCTCATAATACTTTATTTTTACAATGCTTTTCAGCATAAGTCAAACGATTTCCTTTTCAACCCACACAAATCTGCACACACACACACAAGTTCAGGCTCGGCTTTCCTCCCCTCCGGCGATCTGGATTGCCCTTTAAATCTCTCTCTGCTCTCACTGCAAACACAAAACAGCTGTTAGAGTTGATTTCTCACAGGTGTCAATCCTTACAGTACTCAATCTCTCTGCCTTGCTCTCCACAGACGAATATGCCCCCACTATCACATTCCCCCATCGCCCGACTCAAGACATCCAGTAATTTAGTAATACAATTTTTGGTAAGGGAGTTCCCCATTTCTGGGGAACAGGATGAGGGGGAAGGGGAGGGGAGAGAGAGAGAAAGAGAGAGAAGAGGACTCGCCGGCCCCCGGATACACCGCAGTATGGTCCTCGGCCAGTTGGATAGCTTTATCCAGCGAAGCCAGACGGTGGCACCGGACCCACTCCACCATTCCCCTTGGCAGCTGGGAGACAAACTTTTACTGCACCATGGGCCACAAGTTGTGCCTCCCTGGTCAAAAGTGGCAAGAGATGGACCGCCCACTGCGTTAGTGGCCATTTCTGGGCTCTGGTCATGTGCTAAAACAGCTCCAGGGATGCTTCCACGTCGTCCTGAGCTCCCATCTTAGCGAACACACGTGTGGACCTGCTGCTGCCAGGGTCAAGATGGAAGCCCCTGGGGCAACAACCTCTGCAATGCCGCTTGGGCCTGAAAGAGTGCCACAAAGAAGTGTTCCTCCTTCTTCTGTAGCTCCATGAGGGACTTGATGATTTCTCCCAGCAGTGAGGATTCCATAGTAGAGTATCCTTCCTCTGTCCCGGGCTTCGGTGCCAGTGTGACAAGGTACTTGTACTCTCTCAAGGAGGAAGTGTGGGCTAGGTAAACAGTTCTCGTACTACTTTATTTTTACAATGCTTTTCAGCGTAAATCAAGTGATTTGCATTTCAGCCCACACAAAAATGCACACACACACACACACACACACACACACAAGTTCAGGATCGGCTCCCCTCCAGCAGTCTGGATTGCCCTTTAAATCCCCCTCCGCTCTCACTGCAAACACAAAACAGCTTTTTGAGGCGATTTCCCACAGGTGTCAATTCTTACCGTACTCACAATCTCGGCCTCGCTCTCCACAGTGGTCACTCGGCCACGCCTCCATCACCACATGTATGTAAATAAATTAATGCGTTAAATAAATGTAATGTCGTTAAACATATGTAATTAACCTAATTTATGATAAATAAAATCAAATGAACCTATAAATTCCCTGAAAAATTTATTCTGATGAGGATTTGTAAACATTTGTTTGTCCCTAAAGTTGTGATCACGTAAAAAGGTTTGTGTTTTAGATTCTGTTAAATCATTCTTATTGTACGTATCAGTGTTTGTCCAAACATATGGAAATGTACATGCGCTAGAACTACATTTTAAAGGTGCACTCAGTAACTTTTTAAGCACGATGTCATGGACTTACACTGACACATAGGGGCATGGATGCAGCATCATTCAAATGCAATAGTTTTCAGTTTCCAATGCCATTGTAAAAATCAACATTCATAGTCATGTATTGGTTGAGCGCATATTAACAGGAATGGAGTGGCACGGCTTCTTTACATCATGCATGCTATGTATGAATCTTCATCTCATGTGAGTGGTCATGATTTTTTACATACGTTTTCAAATTCCAATATATATATAATTCTGGACTACCAGTTCTTGATTGCAGTGTGAGCCAGACCCAAGAGCAACTGTCAAGGAGGATAGAGCGGAGTAGACTGTTGGAGATAAACAAGTTTTTCTTTACAGTACAAAGGAAATGATCTCATGGGCTTCACACTCACAAAACTTGTCTCAGAACCTGCATCAAAACACACTCCTCTCAATTCCTGCCAACTGATGTACCTGCGCTTCAGGCACGGACTGTTTGGTCTCTTAAACTCTGTTGCCATGTGTTAATTTGAAAGGGGTAGAGAAGTGCTGTTTGTTAGACCTCATTTAAAGCTCACAAAGAAACGGTCATTTACCTGATGTGACTTACAGTTTATGGACAAAAAGTTTTTGGACGGAACTTAACGGAACGATCAATTTCAGCCACGCATTACAAGCAGGTGAAGAAAATAATGCACACAGTCTTGTAATCTCAAACATTTTCAAATCTTTGTTTTGAAACATTCCATTTTGCCATCATTGATTCTCATCAACAATAAAATGCTTATGGTAACATTCAATAAAACATTTCAGTCAAATTTTAAGATTTAAATTCATAACAAAATTCAATCAAATTTAATTTTGTGATTTTTTGCTAAATTTTCTAAAGTATTTAGCTTTTCTTTTAATTTGTTAAAGATTGCTCAATTCAAATTGATTGAATTTTATTAAATTGAAAAGCATAAATCTTAAAATTATTTTGGGAGTGTAGAACAATTATTTACAAAATTTGACAATTATGCATTTTACGTATTCATTGTTGTAGTATAATTATTTAGTTAACAATGTACAAAAATAAAAGTAGAAATAAAATAATAATTTAACATGAATTCTACATAGCCCTACCTGTTATCATGACTTTATTACCAATTACCAATATTGGAAATTACCAATATTTGATATGCCATATGATTATAAAAAAAGCAGTATTGATCAATCTCTATTTTTTAGCTGGTGTTTTTGTAATTGTGATGTAGCTGCTTCAGAATTTTTTCTTGGGGTGTTGTCATTTTCTCCAACCCCTATATTAATTTGACAGGGACTAAATAGGAATTGAAAGTCTGTATTTTCACTTTGAGTTGCTGTCATATTGTGCCAGATGTGTCCTTCTAAATAAGGACCATTAGGGCACAGACCTTTCTCCCTGGAGCATAGTGTAGCCAATTTTATTCTCAGTCCCTGAAATTCTGTTTGATTGACAAGTGAGAATGATAGATGTTGGTCAAGGATATCGCTTCATGACTAAATAACACTGTCATACGTTCACACGCTCTATCAGAAGTGTGATATAATAAAGCCCTAATAAAATGTTTACTATGGTGCATTATAACAAAATGTATAGGCTTAGAGGGATAGTTCACCCAAAATGTTGCCACATTTACTCATCCTCATGTTCTTCCAAACCTCAGTCACCATTCACTTAATAGCATTGAAAAAAAGAGCAGCGTCCACATTCTTCGATATTTCTCCTCTTGTGTTCCAAAGAAGAAATAAAGTTATACATATCTGGAATAAGAGTGAATGGAACATCATTTTCATTTTAGGTGAACTAACCTTTTAAGTAAAGAAAATTGGCAACATATTAAAATGACTTGCAATGTAAAGTAGACCACAAGTATGATAAAAACTACATCTTAATATTTGCCTGTGCAAAACTTGGAGATGTCTTTTCCTGTATCTGCTAATCCATTGCTAAGGTGTTCTGTGTTTCTAGGATGTTCTGGTGTGGTTGCTAGGGTGTTTTATTTCGTTTCATTTTTATTTATTTTTAGAACACACAGAAGTGGCCTTAAATGCATTTACATTAAATAGTAAAGACTAAAACATGGTTTGATGCCTTGGTCCTGTGCTCACACACTCTACAGCCACTATTTACACAAAGTTAAAGCCCTGCAGTACACAAGTAACTAGTAACAGGCAGCAAGTGTTTACAGAAATGGACTTTATGAAAGCAGAGATAGTGTTGATCCAGAGTGCTGAGAGGGAACAGGGACATTCCATGGTGTTTTGTGAGTTTGGAAAGCATTTATCACAGACGTGTAAGGCTGACGAGTGGAAAAACTCTGAGCACCATCAAATCAACCAGAGTCCTTATATTAATATATCCTGTATATTCTTATACAGGATATATTAATATAAAGACTCTCTTTTCACTCTAATCTTAGCAATCAGTTCATAAACCTGAAATATTTTTTTATTTAAGCCTGAACATAAACAGAAAGTTTAGGATTTTAAATAATTTAAAATAAATAAAAGGTATGATTTCAAACTTTGCAGTAGGTCACAAATAAAATGCAAGCAAATTTGTGATATTGATCATGTTAACTGTACAAAAAGTCCCAAGTGCTTCCACTGACAAAAGATGCTCTTTGAAACATTCTCAGATCATGTTGGAATAATCATGTATGTAATCATCAGGTTTTCAGGAAAAATCTTTAATTTTGATTGGAACTTTTCATGCAAACTGTAATGTTGATAATATAATATTTTTCTGGTATTGAAAAAAAGTAAATTAGAAAAATACAATAAAACTGAAGCATTTCACAAGTTTCTACAGCTTTATGGACAGTAGATCAGCCTAATGTCCTAAAGCCTTTCTTAGCAATCATAATTCACTTCCACTTAAATCAAAGGACTTATTTCACGCCTGCCTGAACAGTAAATGCACAACACAGAAAGCCAACTGAATGACACAAGAAAATTAGGACTCTGTATTCTGCATATACATATATCGCATAGCAATAACAGCACCACTCAATACACATTGATTATTTGGGAGACATTTAATCCAAAGTGAGTTCCAGTACACTTAATTCAGAGACTTCTTAGAGCAGCCTAAGTTTGCAGTGTTTTGCTCATGGAAGTGAGTTATGTGACCATCCAAGATCATTAACCACTACCCTATCATCACCCAACTCCAGGGGCAGACTTGAAAGAGAAATTGGGGGGGGCATAGATGCATTGCAGCCTGTCAAGCTAAACACAATTCGCTTCATGACTCGCCTTTGGCGCTCCTCCTTGGACATGGGAAATAATGTGGAAAATGTAGCTCACCCTTGCCCATAAACTCAACAACACTTACCACTTTAGACACCGAGGGCAGTGTTTCTCATTTCGATAAGCACAGACCAATTTTAGCTAAAGAAAGGTCAACCTACTGTTTCCGATTTGACTATGAGATCTGTCTGCCAAAGGTGTAGTTCATCACATTAACTATGGAAACCATGTTTTCATAAAGTTTGCCAACTGGAAAATGTTGTAAATTAAATGCAAATATTTTTGTCAAACTTTTTTATTAATTGGTTGGTTTAAAAAGAGTGTTTATGCTATATTTGGGGAAAAAATGCCACTTTGATACTTTGTTATACATGGCAAAGACTTTCATACATTTTTAAGTGTGACTTATATGTAATTGTCCAAATAGTTTGCTGTTGGAGGCAACTGCAATGAAAAATACTGGCATAGGATAAATAACTCAAACTCATTTGCAGAGTATCAAGTTTTCTAACAAAATAATTTCAGTGTGTCCATTAAAGGTCAGGCTGCTGGTGTTTTTATAAGGATGACAATATAACCTCAGCAGGCATTACAATGCCTTTTTATGAGCACACAGTATGTCCCAAACATTCATAAAGTTCCTTTATTCAAAAGTAACAGTCACACAAAAAGTATAAACAGAATCAGGAGGGGAAGCTCAATACAGCACGTCAGCCTTTGCAAGGATGGTACCCTGTCTTAAAAAGTTCTGCTTATTTAAACGATTTAAGCCATATCATTTTGCAAATTCAGAGACCAAGATTATTTGACTTTTGAGCAAGTGTCCAAGAAAAGGAAAGATAACTTCAAATGTCTCAAACTTCAAATGAACCAAGTAAATCCCTGACCTCTGAAGTCAAAACTACAGCCAGATTGCATTTATTCTTGCAATATCTGCATGTTAGGGATAACGAAATCTCCTTAATATTCCAATTGTTTCTCCAAGACAGCAATGAGATAAGTGGAGAGCAGATGGAGACTTTGGCTTTTAAACCCAAAAATGAAAAAATTCCCATCATTTACTCACCCTCATGCCATCCCAGGCAACATGTGACTTTCTTTCTTCTGCTGAACACAAATGCAAATCACCAAAACTAAAAGACGAAGAATATGAAACTGAAAGTGGAGATTGATAGGAAAAAAAGGATGTTGATATTGATCTGTTTCTCACTCACATCTCATATCACTTCTGAAGATATTAATTTAACCACTGGAGTCATTGCTGTCTTGGAGAAACGATTGGAAACTTAAGGAGATCTTTTTTTTTTTTTAACTATTCCTTAAAGTCTCCTGCTTCTCAGATGTATCTCTTAAGTAGTGTTGCAGCGGTATACCGGTTTCACGGTATACCACGGTTTGGAAATTTACGGTTATCATACCATGTACAATTGCTTATCTACGGTATTGAGAAAAAATACAACCGGACGGAGAATCTCATATCCGTGCACGTGCGCGCAGTGGAGAAAATGTCTGAGAAAAGAGAGGCGAGGGGGTCTGACATGGGTGTGTGTTAAAGCAGTGTTTCTCAACTGGTCTATTCGGACTGTTATACACGTCTCCACAGCGTATCACATGCTCAAGGTTGCCAGATAAGAGACAAAACACACCCAGTTTGAGATTTATGCTTCCACAAATTAGAAATATTCTGCCTAATGTTATACTTATTTTGTGCAATCTGGCAACCATGCAAGTCTTGCTTTCCCCTTTGAACAAATTTAGCGATCTGTAGTGCAATATTCTGCTCAAGGAAAAGTGTTATACGGCTACGCTGTGTCCATTCTTGAGGCTGCTTGTGATGTTTGGTGCTACTAATTTTGCAGGTAAACCTTCTCAGTGATTAAATTAAATATAAAAGTAGATTTCTGCATCATTGACATGCGAGCAAAAGCAAGCCAGAGACGAATAGGTAAATGTATTTTTAATTTGTGCAATTTAGAAATGTTGAAGTCCCTTTACGCCTGTATGTTAATCTAACTAGCTAGTATTTATTTTTCATAAATACATATATTTATTATTATTATTACTATTATTTAAGACTAGCACACTGACCTAACCATGGTAATGAGAAGCCTTTCCTTCTGTGTAATATGTGTATATTACACAGAATATATGTCTATATTAGGTAACAAATGGGATAATAATGGGCTTATATAAGTAAATATTTTCTTCCATTTTTAAAAGGGGGAGAGACAACTTAGATTTTGTTGTTGATATCATCAACAAAGACAATGACACATGATGCATGTCCTTGTACTGGAAAACCATGAACAAATCTACGCAACATAAAAGGAAATGCCACCCAGGATACATTAAATACAGGATATGTTTAATCTATGGCAGGTCCAGCACTTGATTTCCAATGGAAAATCTGTCCTGAAGCAAAACCAGTTGAGAACCACTGAGTTAAAGGGACCACAAGAGCAGTATATGTTAATTATTAATAATCAAAGGACATTACTATTAAAGCTCACACAGCTGATGTTATTTTTGATTTAGTAGTGAATTTAACATGCTATGCTAACATGTAAACTAACATGCTTTAGCATGTGATAGTTACATGATATTTTTTATTCTGTTTATTATAATTCTGTTAGCTTTCTTATTTTTTCTATTTATTTTCAAAAGGGAGACTTATTTACACATCCTTCAATAAAATAAATGGTTTCAATAAATTAATTAATAAAATAACCCTTCTGTTTTCACTGATAATAGTAATTGTGTAATACCGTATACCGTGATACCATGCTATTTTCTGAGACGGTTATCATACCGTGAAAATCTCATAGGCCTACCGTTGCAACACTACTCTTAAGAAACAATCCTCACATGTGTCTCCTCTAGAGTTTAAGAGGAGATCTCAAAAATGTCAATCTATTCTCAGTGCCGAGCTCTTAATGTCTGCAATCTAAGTAAAATATCTCATCGAATTTTTCATTGACCAAATTATCCGAGCTATGATATCCACATTAATGTTTAGCTCTTTTGCTGTACATCATCAATTGTCTCTTTTATGTGTATTATAATTTCTCCAAAGGAATTTTAGGAGACATATATTAGACAAAGTTGAAACATAAAAGAAACATAACTGATAATCTCTTGAGCATTTCAAGAGCAATCTCTGAGAAATACATTTTCTAGGAGGTCCTCAACATGCCACAGCAGTTCAACACAGAAATAAATCCAAACGTAAAAATGATTTGCTTACTCTTATAAACGGCATTCCACGGCTGGTAACCATAATAGCCTGTGATTCTCAAGATTCTCTCTTCGATGGACGCGCTGTTGATATCCTCCACAGATCGAGACGATTTCAGGTCCTCTTTAATCGATTCATCCACCACTAGGTACTTGAGCTGGCGGAGTTGCGGGCTGATGTCGGACAGCCTTCTGGGACTCACCTCGGGGGATCTGCGCATCCCGCTGGAGACAAGAACACAAAGTTGGAATCGCGTTGGCTTCGAGGGCTTGGCACTGAGGGCGAGGTGTGCCAGTGAGAGCGTGGTACACAAACAAGCATTACATGGGGATTGTGATAGCCTATCTCCGAGGGCAGAGAGAGAAATTGGTGCTTGTTAAACACATCTCAGAAACACTACGCTTAAAACGTCTTTCCAAGCGCGCGCAGCCACGCGGAATGGCTCATTTCGGAGGGTAGATGCGTGAATATTCACCCTCCACTGGCGTTACGCGCGGAGGAGGCAGAGCAGCGGAGAGATGATAACGAGACATGACTTGCGCCCAGTATAGTAACACAACAGCATAAAATTCTTCTGGTACAGTAGGCCACGATTGAGGCAAAGAATAGATAGAGTATATTAATGTGAAATATTAATCAATTATCTGCTTAAACCTGCCGAAAAAAAGAGAGAACATCTTTTTTAATGTTCTAGCCTGTCCACCCCAAAGCACCTTTATGCATGCATAGATGCGCCCAATGCCATAGACTGGCACTTAGGCTACATGCGTAAGAGTTGCATGAACTAATGTAAATGCAAAAATAATTAAGACTTGACTGCATATGACAAATTAGTTGAGGTAGTTTTCATTCTGCAGTCTACATGGCCAACGGTAGGTGTTTACATTTCGGTTTTACGCACCAACTCCTCTCTCAAGAGGAATCTTGCTTCCTACCAATGTGCTGTCTAAAACAACCTTACTTAAGTATACAGTTTTAAACACCGGATCATTTTGAGTACCGAATTGCGCGCAACTACAAAAAAAAAAAAAAAAAAAAAAAATAAATAAATAAAAAGAAAATACATCTGTTAGAAGTAAAAAAAAAAAAGAATACTCTTTAAAAACTACTTTAATCTCTGTATTAAGTTCTATTCGGAAGAATTCTGAAAAATAAAGAATAATTCGGTTGCGCAGGAGACGCACCACCATTTGGAGATCTGTGCGTCACGACACTAAAGCTCCATAGACGGTTTTTACAATATAGCAATAAATTGGACTTTGTTTAAAGGTATAAATATATATCATTCCTCTGAATATGGAGTTTTTTTACACTATAAAACTATAGTATTATCTGTCACGACTCATGAGTGCTGTTAACTCAAAAGTGACGCTGAGTGAAACTGCGTTTCATTGCAACACACATTTTTCTCATGCATATGTTGTGTTTTAAGTTCTTACATGGGCATCAAGGTGGTCGGTGGTCCCAGGTAACAAATGCAATCCCTTCGGGGGGGTCCGAGTCGGTCTCCATCTCCATACATGATCCCCATGAATGACAGCAGATCACTGCTTACACGCACAGAGAGTCATACGGACTGGAATGGTCCTCCTCTCTCCCACACTCACATACTCTAGCCGTGGCTTTTGACAGATTTGTACCAAGATAGTTTGGGCAGTCACGCCTCCAGCAGTTTTCAGAAACACAGCTCCATCTAATGGTGGATGCAGTCTGGTGATGCAGGGTTTTCTGAGCTGATGAGTTGGTGGGACATTGATTACTGTTCGCATTAAATAATCAATCATTTAGGCTATTTATCGAAATAAGCCATAAACCAACATTTTAAACAACGTTATTTGTTTTGGGGTGGTAATGATTATGAAATATCATTTGCATGATTACAAAACTTACACAAAAGTTGTATCAAGGGAATAAAACAAAATGTTTTTAATTTCACTTCATTCTGAGCAAAAACTGTGATTTTCGTTCCGGTTCAGAAGTTCCACAGCCTCGTTTCCAAATGGGAAATGTGACCTTCTATCACGCTATATTACATCACGTTCACCAAGATTGCAAAATTGAGGCCTTTTAATAATACCTAAAATATCGAAATCCACAAAAGGAGGTAGATCCTGTTCCTATTTGGCTCCTAAACAGTGGAATAGTCTTCGGAATATGGTTTGAAACTCAGACACACTCTCTCAGTTTAAGTCTAGAAGACTCATCTTTTCAGCCAGGCGTACACCTAATTTATCCATCAACTCATAATTAGGCTGCCTTAGTTTGGTCTGCCGGAACCAGAAACACATCTCATATTCTATAATCCTGTTTTAAAATGAATGGCATCTCCGCTAATATTATTCTATTTGTTTCCCTGTCTTAATATTAACCTCAGGATACATATTCTGAGGTTACCACAGCCTGCCAGATCCAGCTCTGGTCCTGCCTGGTGTTTGACTCCCGTGTTGCTGAGTGATGGCGACTAACTGTAGTCTGTGCCTGCCAGCTATCACTTTAGTCTACTACGATGGACTTCAGATTTTTAACTCATGCCAGCACCAGCTGTCAGACATGGGATACTTCACTGGACACTGCCTGAAACTTGGACTTATGATGGACTCCACCGGAAATTAATCTGCCACAATGTACAGTCGAACTCCAGTGCAATTTACTGACCTCTGCCTGCATCACCTTGGTCAAAGGATGGACTACACTTTTAAAATGGAATACGTAGATAATACATTTTTTGCAGCCTTCATCAGCCAAATAACAATAGACAATGCATCTGTTTCTTGCCAGTTGCCTTAAGCTTGCTCATTGGGGGACTAAACATAAATATAATTATTTTCTATTATTAAGTTTAAGGCACAAATTACAATCATGTCTTTTTTTTAAACAGCACTATTAAGACTTGAAGATATTACTATATTACAGCTTTTTTTGTCGAAGCATAATTTTTCTGTAAAGCTGCTGAAAGTGAAAAGTGAAAAGCACGATACAAATAAAAATACTCTGTACTCTGCACTAATGGGTGGGTATGGAGTGGTGGTGGCGTAGTGGCTAAAGCACAGGGCTGTTAATCAGAAGGCCACTGGTTCGAACCCCACGGCCACCACCATTGTGTCCTTGAGCAAGGCACTTAACTCCCGGTTGTTCTGGGGGGATGGTCCCTGTAATAATTGCACTGTAAGTCGCTTTGGATAAAAGCGTCTGCCAAATGAAAAACAAAATAAAAAAATACCAATTGCAGTGCTTCCAGGTCTGCAATAAACAAACCCAAAATAAGCCGCTTACCTCACAAAAATATGCAATACATTTTTTTCCTGTGTGATTAGCATAGAATTGAACATATTAATGCATCATATCTAACAATAATTCAGTGAAGAAACAACTGAGAAATTAGTGTCTGGATTAGCCGTGCATGCATATGTGGTTGTGGAAGACAAGCCTCTTGTTCATCGGGAAAGGAGGAAGCAGGAACCGGGTTATCAACCAAAAAGACTTTAATTGGAATTTCAACACAACACTGACACTAACACGGAGACTGAGACGCACGCACACACACACACACACACACACACACACACACACACACACAGGTGTTGGTCTACCTATCATTATGAGGACTTTCCTTAGACATAATGATATTTATACTGTACAAACTATAGATTCTATCCCCTAAGCCTAACACAACCCCTAAACCTCACAAAAAACTTTCTGCATTTTGTAATTTTCAATAAAAAATTGTTTAATATGTTTTTTAAGCTATTTAAATTATGGGGACACTATAAATGTCCTCATAAACCACATTTATTGCATAATAGCCTTGTAATTACCAGTTTGTAACCTAAAAAATTGTCCTCGTAAACCACATAAACATGCCCACACAGACACACACACACAACTCCACATACATCTCTCTCACTCTTTCTCAAACTGGCATCCCCGGCTCCTCTTTAGCCTTCTACAGGATGATTGGGCTGATTCAGCAACGGGCGTCCATCGCCCGGTAAAAGCAATGACAGCTCTGCAGATCCTTGGCATTCTAGCTGTCAGTTTGTCCAGATACTCAGGTGAGATTTCACCCCACACTTCCTGTAGCAATTGCTGATCCCACAAAAGCTCAATGGGGTTAAGATCCATAACACTCTTTTCCAATTATCTGTTGTCCAATGTCTGTTTCATTGTCCACTCTAACATTTTCTTTTAGATTTTCTGTTTCAAAAGTCACTTTTTCTTTGCAATTCTTCCCATAAAACCTGTACCACTTCTCTTAACTGTTGTACATGAAACTAGTGTTGAGCGGGTATCAATGATACCAATGAGGAACTATAGACTCGTCTTGTTTAGTTGTACATCTGGTCTTCAACATCTCTTTCTGTTCTTGTTAGAGCCAGTTGTCCTTTGTCTTTGAAGACTGTAATGTACACCTTTGAAAGAAATCTTCAGTTTTTTGGCAATTCAAACATTGTATAGCCTTCATTCCTAAAAGCAATGATTGACTCATGAGTTTCTAGAGAAAGCTGTTTCTTTTTTGTTGTTTTTTTTTACCTAAGATTGACATTAAGACATGCCAGTCTATTGCATACTGTGGCAACTCAAAAACAAACACAAAGACAATGTTAAGGTTCATTTAAACAAACCAAATAGCCTTCAGCTGTGTTTGATATAATGGCAAGTGATTTTCTAGTAACAAATTAGCAATTTAGCATGATTACTCAAGGGTAAGGTGTTGAAGTTATGGCTGCTGTAAATGGGGCCTGTCTAGATTTGAAAATAAATTTGATCATCTGTCTCCTCTTATGTTTTTTACATCATATATGTCCTTACTATACTTTGTGATCAGTTGAATGGCACTTTGGAGAATTAAAGTACCAATTTCCTTCCAAAACAACAATATCTGTACATTATTCCAAACTTTTGGCTGACAGTATATATATATATATATATATATATATATATATATATATATATATATATATATATATATATATATATATATACATATACATATATAATCTCAAGATTAGAACTTTAATTGCATCTGTAAATTTGTTTTTTACATTATGTTTATATACAGTATATATACTTTGGAACAAATATTAAAGAAAGTAGCCAATAAGCGCCCAACATAGATGGGAACTCCTTCAATACTGTTTAAAAAGCAACCTAGGATGATACTTCAAAAAGTTGTTTGAGACAATGTCAAGAGTACATGTCTGCAAATTCTAGGCAAAGGGTGACTACATTGAAGAAGCTAAAATATAAAACAGTTCTGATTTATTTTGGATATTTTTTAGTCACAACATAATTCCCATAGTTCCATTTATGTTATTCTATAGTTTTGATGACTTTACTATTATTCTAAAATGTGAAAAAATCGTGAAAAACATAATCATGTTTAAAGATAGAAAAGTGTTTTCGTCCTACATTTCTTGATGTGGCTGGTCTGTCTTGTATTTAGGTCAGCAGCTTCCCTGTTGCCATGTAACCAAAGACACTGTCTGCTGGTGGAATTTCAGTTAGCCCTTGAGTCTAGGACCATGTTCAGCTTTGAGGCAATGTACACATGCATCATATATACAACTGCACAATTACTCCGACTGACAAAAATTCAAGTTCAACTCTAATGCATGTGGCAATCACTGAGAACAACCACAGTGAGACTTTCACACTGCTGAACACTGACAAGTAAAGCTCTGAACTTTAAGATCTATGCACATATACATATTTTCTTTTAATAATGTAAATAATTATAGAATATACATTCTCCATTGCTTAAAATAAAATAAAAATCATTCCCATATTTCATACACATATCATTGGGTATAAACAATGCCTTGGATGTTTAAAGTTTCAAGGAATCCTTTAAACACTCAGTATGTTGTGAAGTTTAAAAATGAAAACCAAGGGTCATAAAGTCAACATAAAATCAAAATGGACCTGATTTACATTCTTAACGCATGTTCCTGCTCTTATTGTGCACTATATTCTAGATGGATGGATGGATGATGATGATTTTATGTGTAGTATATAAAAAAAAAAGCTTACAGCACCTTTTTTCAAGTGTTTCTCAAGTCCTACTTGTTCTCTATTTGACAGGAAGTTTCGGAGACCTCTCAGTTATGTCCTTCTTGATAACATTTTGATGCTAGAGGATTAAATGTCTTTTCGAAAGTGATCACTCACACTACTTTAATTTAAGTAAAATGCATATATGCATGGAAATTAACAAGTGATATACATATACAGTACTTACTGTAGATATGTCAATTGAACATCATTTAAATATGACATTAGTTATAGGAAAATGTATATTCAGAACTCTATCTGAGTACAAGATTTGACAGACGTGAGGTAACATGGTGCTCTCAGCAGTGGGATTTAGAAAAAATGTCACAAAGCTCTGTTTTGCATAGTCTTACACCGATATGTCAGGGATGGCTGCGGGATAATTGGACTGCCTGCTCCGAGCCTTGAGCTCTGTGTGTCCAAATGCTCTCCCTGTGCTGACATCGTCCAATTTCACAGACAGCACATTTTGGTGAATTATGTGCACACATTTGACAGTGTGTGTGTGTTTATGTGTGTCTGTGTGTGTGCGAAAAGAAAATGAGTATGTATTTGGTTGTTTGGGCATAATTGTGTGAGAGGTGGGAGTTGCAACTCAGAAGAGAAAATTACCTTTGAGGTGTGGAGTTTCACAGACATTTCAGCACCGACTGAGGACGCTCATTGGTGAGGCACGCTGTCATTGAAACTGAGTCTAACTCCATTTAGAGAAAAGAGATGCTCTGAAATGGGGTGAGCTTGCTCTTTTCCCAGTTGACCTGAAGCCCTAGACGGCTGAGGTGCCTGAGCATTTGGTCCCTGTGGGCACATAGTGACTCAAAAGTGGGCTAAGATGAGCCAGTCATCGAGGTAATTGAATATGCGAATGCCCACTTCCCTTAGCGGGGCAAGGGCTGCCTCTGCGACCTTCGTGAAGACGCGAGGGGACAGAGACATGCCGAAGGGGAGGACTTTGTACTGAAACGCCTGGCTGACGAACACGAACCGTAGGAAGGGTCATGTCGAGGTAAGATAGAGACGTGGAAATACATGTCCTTCAGGTCTACCGCTGCAAACCAATCTTGATGCCGGACGCAAGTTACAATGTGTCTTTGCGTGAGCATTTTGAACGGGAGTTTGTATAAGAACCGGTTGAAAACTCACAAGTCCAAGATTGGACGTAAGCCGCCACCTTTCTTGGGTACGATGAAGTAAGGGCTGTAGAAACCCTTCTTAATCTCAGCTGGAGGGATAGGCTCTATCGTGTCTTTGAGTAAAAGGGTTGCGATCTCTGCACTCAGGGTGTTGGCATCTTCGCCGTGCACCGAGGTATAGCAGATGCCACCCAAAGCGGGAGGGGAGCTGGTGTAGTGAATAGCATAGATGAGTCGGATGGTCCTGGCCAACCAGCGCGACGGGTTGGGAAGTGAGAGCCACGTGTCCAAGCTCCGTTTGAGGGGCACTAATGGGACAATTGTTTTTGACGTACCTGGCGAGGCTTTGCAGAGGGCGGAGCAGGTAGTGTGGCATCGGGAGGCAAAATTGCGTCCTGAAGCTTTGGTGCTGAGAGAAGACTCGTAGCACTTACCTTGCTCAGCATGCCTGGCAGGGGGTAGGTTAGTGAATGAGGAGGAGGTCCAGTGTAGGCGTCCTCTGGACTCGCCAGAACCGGCCGGCCGGGGGGCACCAGCGTTGGTCCGGAAGCGAGAGCTCCGCGTCCGGGGTGCCGGGACTGCTGGAGTGTGGCACTGGGTTGCTGTGAGAATGGCATTTGCGGGCCAGGTGACCCAGGGAAAGAGGAAATTGCTCTATTATTGAGAATTTGGCCAAAAAATACCTTTAAATTGAGATTCGCCTCCTGGCCCTCCAACAGGGGACTAAGTTATCTGCTTACCAGCTCCGGAGCACACGTCTCGTTCCCTGGGTTGTCCGTCTCAGGAACGCATGGGAGCCTTCCGGTTCTTTGAGGATGTTTGGGAGACGGGGGGCCTGTGCTTCCTGCAGGGTGCTCGACGCTGGGGCTGAGAGCTGGGCCCAGGTTGAGGCGGAGTTGCCTGACATTTGGAAGCCGCAGGAGGACGCCCTCGGCGAGCAGACAAAGCACGGCCCGTGCTGGTGCGGCAGCGAGGCATGATGTGGGAAATGGCCTCCGTCTGTATCTTCACAGCTGAGAACTGCTGGGCGAAGTTATCAATGGTGTCGCCGAATAGATCAAATTGGGAGACGGGGACGTTGAGGAAGCATGCTTTGTTTACATCCCGCATCTTGACCAGGTTCAGCCATAGATGACGCTCCTGTACCACGAGGGTGGCCATCGCCTGCCCGAGTGTCTGCGCTGTGACCTTCATGGCCCTGAGGGCGATGATGGTCTAGAGCGCAGTTCCTGCAACACGTCGGTGTTAGGACTACCCAAAGCAGATCTTTGAGTTCCTTGGCCTGGTGAACATGTTGCAGGGCCATGGCATGCATGGCGGAGGCGGCCTGTCCAGTGGTGCTGTAGGCTTTGGCAGTCAGTGACGACGTCATCCTACAGGGGAGCACCGGGTAATCCCTGTCGCATGTCGGACATCTGGGCATCAGCCTCAGGCTTGGCATGCCGACCCGAAGGCTTCCTTAAGAAGGAAAGCCGCGACTGCAACGTTTTCATGGTGAGGTTCTCGGAGTGAGAACACAACCATCCACAAACGATGCCTCAGTGTGATCGCTGCCCAGACACACGAGGCAGCGCCTTTGACCTTACGGAGCGAAGAGAAATCGACCGCATCCAGGAACTACACAGGGGTGGAAGGGCATCTTTATACAGATGCGTCCTGAAAATGACGTTCAACGCCAGCCGTGTATTTTCTCTTTAAGAGAAAATAAACACTTTTAAATATTCTCTTTTAGCAGCGATGTCAAAAGGACATAAAGCAGGGGCAAAGCTGCACTTCCATGCAGAGAAGGAGAAAACCGCTGATATGTGCCGTAGGATCCAACAGCGTAAGCTCTGCAGAGGTGAGTGGAACAGTAAGTGATCTCAGCTCGCTGATCGCACAACTCAGAAGAAAAATCTGAATGGACAGACACATGATTCCCTCCTTTTATACCCATATGTCCGGGGAAGGGACATGCAACTTTTGTCTGCCAATTTCTCATTGGCCTTTTCTCAAGTTCAGAGGTAACCGAGGCCTTCAAATAAGTCCCCTAGTGACTCTTCACTCAACACAATGTCGAAGTGAGCGACAGATGGGGAACCAGAGATTTAGTGTTTGTCTCACTGAAAGGCTCATAGTACATTATGGTACCAAATGGCACTCAGCTCAGGATGTCTTCATCTGTCTCATCTCCTCTCCGAGATACTGGAGGCACAAGAATGTGTGTGTGTGTGTGCGCGCATGTGTGTGTGTGCGTGGCTATGTGGTGGAAATACAGTATGTATGTACACATGTGTAAATTAATCTTTTACCCTGCCAGCACAGAACCTCTGTACAACCGCAAAGCCTTATTTTGACTTATATTTATTTTTCTCCGTTTTTACAAATGCTTTATTCTTTGCGCAATGCACATACTGTATTATATGACATATTTGGAAAAGTCGGTAAGAGATATTACACACAGGGCTCTTGCTTGGACATTTAAATCGTGTGACATGAAAATATTAATTATTCTTCATCATTCTGCCCTTCACTGTTCCTGTTAGGAAATCAGAACATTGGTATAAAGTAACTGGAGGGATGTATTTAGCACTGCTGGCCTCCTGCAGTGAACCCCCCCTCGCTCTCGTTCTCTTTTTCTATTAGGACAGACTAAATACAGACCTCCTCTACCACCAACAGAGGGAAAAAAAAGAGAGAGAGTGAGCGAGAGAGGGAAAGCACCTCATGGGGTCTATACCAGCCTCTGGTCGATCAGAGATCAGTCGACCATTAGGGAGTGAATGTTTAATGGGCTTTCTAGATGATGTCTTTGAAGTGTAGGTTCTCATCTTATTCACTGTATATTCCTTTCACACATACTGTTTACTGGCACGGAAACTTAAAATAATAAATTTGCTTTAGTCCGGATTAAATACTTGCAAGTTCAATCAACAGCATTTGTGGCATAGCCCAATGCTGATTACCACACAAATGTATTTCGACTTTTCCCTGCCTTTCTTTCAAAAAAGCAAAAATCACAGTTACAGTGAGGCACTTACAATGGAAGTGACATTGAACCCAAGACACTGAACCCAAAGTTGCTCCCAATGGCAGGCTAGTGCCTTGCATGGCAACTCTGCTGTCATTGGTGTGTGAATGTGTGTTTGAATGGGTGAATAAGATGCAATGTAAAGTGTTTTGAATACCGCAAAGGTTAAAAAAGCGCTATATAAGTGCAGACCATTTACTATTTAACATCTTAGAGTAGAAACAACACCTAAATTTGTGTCAAGTGTACTCAAAACGTTCATGTTACTGTGCTGGACTAAACTAAAGGTTTTATGTGCAAGCCGTTTCCACAAAAAATTTAAGTAGAGTGAGCGAGTTGGGATTTATAGTGTAGAACAAACTTGGAAAATTGCTTTTTTGTGTGTAATATAAGGAAAATGATAACAATTTATGATACCAGTACTGGTATCAAATTTTATTGCTGATTTGAAATATGTTCTTCGATCATAATCTTGACAAACCGTATTTGAGACTTTGGTCTTTCTCCATTCAAGTAGATAGGAGCTGCACTATCATGACTGGAAATACCCTACCGAGAGCATTCCAAAGATGGCCAACAGTGGACTGTCTTGCTAGAAAGAATTTGGTTATATCCAAATAACTTTTTAGATTTAAAAACTGATGTAAGTGCTTTAATAAAAAGATAAGCTTCTACCAATTCACTTCTATTGTAAGCGCCTCACTGTAAATTTTTTATTTTTTTTTTTATGAAAAGAAGGGACAAGTTGGGTATCTTAAAAGTTAGATATCTTTCATTGTTACTCAATATGTACCGTTTCTCTCCATCTGTTTAATTATATTTCCTATCCTGGGGTGGTGTGGTGTGGTGTGCGTTTTTTACATGAATGTACAAATTAATTGGGCTACTCAACTTCTACAAATATAACAAAGAGAATTATGCATTCTGATTTCAACCCGAAAGAGAACATTTCTTGGATGCAAATTTTATTTTTAGAAGTGCTTGTTCATTGACCTGATTAACATACATTTATTACACACCAATAAAATCTATACAATACATTATTTGTGTTGAAATGTGGTAATCAGTACAGCATATCTTAAATTTCCCTCAAAGCACCGCTAAAGCATCTATCAGTCTAATTGGTGGACTAGAAACGCTACAGACCAGAAGTGCAGCCATGGGTTGAACCTGAAGATATATTAGACCTTCAGGTTCAACCCATATAAAAAAATGACTCATTCAGACTGCCCGATTCTAAAGCTCAGGGGCTGATCAAGAAGTCAGTGAAAGTAGGTGCTTGGAGCCACCAAAAAGCCCAGGGCTCTAGTCGGTTACATTTACACTAGCAACTTCCCAAGTTCCCCACCAGAAGTCCATATCTCCCCATTAAATCATTTTGAAGGTAATCATTATCAGCGTTGATAACTCCCCCACAGTCTCGCTTAGGCAGATTTTTGACTTTTGGCCTAAAGTCTGATTGACTTTGCAATTTATTCAGGCCACGAACCGCCCACTTAGAGAGGAGGAGACTGTCTGACCGAAATCCAAATTTACATTTGGGTTTTACGTGACAGTTGGTGGTAGGTTAATCTGAAGTTGAGTATAGCCTACCTGGATTTGCATCAGTTTATTGTGTTGAAACATTTACACTGACAGCAGAGGGGTAAATTTGAGACAAATTTAGTAGATCATCACAGGTATTCCATGCATGCTGACTGTTACTGTAGAATATTCCTGCAGAAATTGTAAGGGTTGTAAATGTATAGTTTACATTTGCTTGGAATGCCATCTAGTGGCAAGAGCCATGATAAAAACACAAACCTTGTCACAGAAATATGGGGGAAATGTAACACTCCTCAATCTTGAATTATGTTTTATTTATTTATTTTTGGTCTTTTTCTTGCAGCACATCCAAGCATGTGGTGGCCTGTCTTTTGTGACTGTTAAATGAACTGATTCAGCTATCTTCCTGGACCTTCAGGAAAGCTTTTTTTTTTTTTTTTTACCAATGACCAGAGGTTTATAGTAACAAAGTACAAATACATTATGCAAGTGGTTTATTGAGTATAAATATTTCTTTGGACTTTTACTTTTACTTCACTAGCCTACATTTTGAAGAGAAAATTTTTCTTTTACTCTGATACATTTCTCCAGACCCTTTCGTTACTTTTCGTACAGCTGTACGTGCAAAAATGCGATCAACAATAGTGATGCGTGATTCGTTGAAAGAATAATTTGAGTCGAATCTTTTAAATTTGATTATGTGTTCCCTCAACTGGGGAAGACAAGAAACTGCTCATGTAAGTTTACATTTGTTTTTTTTGACTAATTCATTTGATAAATTTAGGCTTAAACTTTATGAAGGCTATGAAATAAGTTAAGTGCGATCAGTCTCATGCCTTTCCAGGAGACCTTTTCATATAAAAGTCAATCACATTCACATTTCCAAGTGGATTCATCAATATCTTCTGAATGGATCCAATTGGTTTTGGTGGACAATAGACCAAAATATAACTCTTTGTTTCGACTATAAAGCTTGATATCAGCAGTCTTCTTGGTGATCATGATTTGAAGCTCGATTACACTTCCTATAGTGCCATCTAGGGCTCTGCGCATGCGTCACGCACTAGAAAGTGAAATCGAGCTTCAAATCATGATCGTGCCTAGAGATTGCAATGGCAAGATATATGGTGAAAATGAGTTACAATTTGGTTTGTTCTCACACAAAACCAACTGAATCACATCAGAAGACATGGATTTAACCACTGTAGTAGTATAGATAACTTTATTCTCCCTTAATGTGCTTTTTGTAGCTTGAAATGTCTGGCCACCATTCACTTGCATTGAATTGACCTATAGAGCTTAATGCTCTTCTAAAAAATTGTGTTTGTGTTCAACAGATGAAAGAAAGCCATATACATCTGGGATGGCATGACTGAGGTTGAGCAAATGGGTTGCCATGGGTTTAATTAACTGTTCTGTAATTTAACTCAAGTATGACAAATGAATATTTATACAACACTGACAATGACCTTTATATGACATGAATATGAATAACAGTTTTCAAATCAACAATTTTTTATCAAGTAAAAAAAAAAAGGTTTCATCTAACCTTTGAAAAAACAAAAATGACAATACAGATGTAGGCCTACAAAAGACACTGTACAGTGGTTTACAACTCAACTAACCTCTCAAAATACAGAACCAGCGCAGCTTCACACCATACTTCCACAATTACTCTACTATGCAGCTGTCTGGTCTCTGTAAATCACACAAGTTGATGCAACCCTGCTGTATGGTGTATTTTGCCCATACATAAATCACCCAATGAGAAAAAAAAAAAATAATAATTTTATATATATATATATATATATATATATATATATATATATATATATATATATATATAATTCGGTGTGGGTGTCAGAGGAAAGTTCAAGTGCAGCCAACATTATGGTAATGAGCTTTGACGCGACTTGGCGGCAACCTATTGGAACATAGGGCAATACTGCTTTTATTTTTGAAAATACATATGTTAGCCAGCAGGTGGTGGCAAAAGATCATTTTTGTGTGTAATGTGAGCCAATTGGTAACATAAAGTGAATCCGTTAGTCATTGTTTACATAGACTGCGCTCCGTGATCGCTCGTATTATATATACATTACCAAAACTAGGAAATAGCTTTAAACGGATTTAAACGGACAACTTCAGGATTATGGCTCATGCTGAGAGACACAACAGACTGATTTATTACAGAATTCAAGTGCTTACCTTTTATCGGAGTTTCCACATTGGATAGCCTACATACTGTTTTAAATGGCGGAGGACGTCCCTGTTTCTATAGTGAATGACTCTCACACACCTGCTACCGCGAAATAGAGAGGAATTACCCTGCTTGGACGTCTATTTTCCACTGAGAAACTGACCGCATCTCTGATTGGGTGTGGCAACAGGTGATTGCACACACACACACACACTCTCTCTCTCTCTCTCTCTCTCTCTCTCTCTCTCTCTCTCTCTCTCTCTCTCACACACACACATCCAGCCGTCTATCCTTGTTTATCCAATAACTTAGAAACAGCATAATCCATGATACTATTTCTGAAGTGACATTTTTAATTACTAACTGAGGCTTGGACACATTATTTGTTTTGAACCAGCAATGGCAGATTCTGATTTGTCACATAAGAAAGTAGTTCCATTCACAAATGCGTTTTTACGTTTTAGCGTTCCTAATGTTCTTGTTCATTGAACTGTTGTATATAAGTAATATCACACTTGCAATCGTGCAAAATGGCCCTACATCAGCACTGCTGTAATTACCTGCGGTCGAATCACAGCAGTGCTGATGTAGTGCCATATCGCACTCCTGCCTGTGTGATATTGCTTTATATATAAATAACCCCACCCACTAGTTTCCTGTGTGGCCAGAATCTTTAAAGTAGCTCTGCATGTAGTTCGAGGCCATATCTGTTTTCATGCACGACATCCAGCATCTGATCTCAGCTGTCAGACTTTGGTCATATACTCCCTGCCAAAAACAAGCAAACAAACAAACAAACAAGCAAAAATACATTGGTTTCATAGACAGAAGCACATACCAGCAGTGATGAAGCTCTTTAGTTTAGAAAATACTACAATTTTCCACATTCTTGCCTCTGCTCATGGAGTACACAAGTCAAATGTAATGCTGTGCTTGTCACATTTATAGCCCAAATGTGGAGAACGTTAATGCTGCATGTATTCCCTTACTGTGAAAGATGGAATAAAATTGTATTTTTCGATGAGAGAGTATAGGAAACATAGGCAAAAATTGAGAGACTTTTTTTAAAGGTACACTCAGTAAACCTTTTCTCATGTCATCTTGGATTTACAGTGACACCTAGTGGTTACAGATACCATTGTAGAAATTCACCATTCACAATCTGCCATGATTAATTCAATCCAAGAGTGAAAGTGTCCAATAATAAGATGGTTACTGAGATTTATTGAGTTGTATTCAGCTGGTTATGTGATTCTAAAATGGCAGCCCCCATGAGGGCACCTCTGCCCCATGCAGAATAAATAGCTTTTATAAGGTTACTGATATGACTAGAGTCCTCATCTCATGTGAGTGAACATGATTTTATACATATGTTTCAAAATTACAATTAATTTCTTTATGAATAAATATTTTTAATGGGGAAAAATGTATGAATGCACCTTTGAACCTAAAAATACCCTAACACTGTTAGCCACAATTTGAAATCATTAAAACATGAGATTGACAATATAAATAATTTTTTTGGCTACTAAGGGAAATTATAGATTTTTAAGCTTGTTTTACTTTTGAAAGTCTAAAAGTTATCGTTGCATGTGGTCAGTGGTTCTCAACCGATGGGTAACGACCCAAAAATGGGTCGCAGGTCTGTTCTGATCAGGTTAAATACAAATATTGCATGCAACCAACCATATACTGTACATGTGCATACTGTAGGTAGGCTAACCAAATAAATAGGAATGAGAGCATAAAACCATCAAAATGTAAGATTTTTAGAAATGTAATGTAAGACATTTAGAATGTAATGTAAGACATTTAGAAATCAAACACAATGTAAACTACAAAGTAATTTCTCTAATTCAGCAAGTCATGTTAATGATTTTGCATATTGCTGGGCCTGTGCACATGATAATATTATATGGATAGTAACCCCAAAAAATTACATTTACTTTCCCTAATTTTGTTCCTAACCTTTGTATCTTACTTTCTTGAAACAGAAAAGGAGATGCTATTTTCATTTACTTTTGTACGCTATACAATTTTGGTGTGTCTTAAAGCAAAACCAGCTGAGAACCACTGTGCTAAACCATCTGAACTGTGTGGAGAGAATGTTATATGTACACATAGGAATTCTTTCACTAACTGACTGGAGGAGAAGAAGGAAAGGGTTAGGGTTTCAGTCCAGCCCCCTGTCCAGTCCCTCCTCCTGGTCTCTGCTGCAAAAGAGGGGGAGGGAGACACAATGTTACAGCTACCATAGAGGAAACGGAATAGACGAAACAGACTAAAGTCATTTCAAAACTCCGGGGCCGTGCCGAAGCTCCACTCCCTGTGTGTTTTCAGCCACGCTATCTTTCTTTAAAACCCCCGTCAGCTGCTTATTTCCCTCCTGTTTGCTCTTTCTTCTCCTTTCTCCCTTTGTTACCACCCTAACCACCAGGAGAAGATCTCTTCAACAAAGAGGAGATGCCCCCACAGCCACAGGTGAAGAGAAGTTTCCTGGAATTCCTCAAGAGCTTTGTCGGGATTGTACGGGTCCTCCAGATCCTGCTTGGAGCTGGGCTTTGGGTGACCATCGCAGCCAACAAGTATGAGGGCTCCATTCACTTTGTACTCTTCGTGGCTGTTTTCTTCTGGCTCCTGACGTTAGCCATTTTTCTCATTACTCTACTGGACAAACAAGACCTTGTTCCCATCGTAGGAGGAGAACGCTGGTTGTTAAGCAATGTGATTCATGATGTTGCCGCTTTTCTGCTGTATCTGTCTGCGATTGGAATCATGATCTACAAAACCGACAAGAACTCCTACTGTAACCTAGACATCTACAAACATCACTGCTTGTACAAGGTCTACCTCACCGCCTTGGTCTTCGCCTGCCTCACTGCTAGCGTCTATCTGCCCTCGGCTATCTACGGCTGCTGCAGGAAATGTCGAGGTGAACAGGCTGTCGTGTGAAAATCCCAGGCAGCAGACAGTTAGAGACAGCAGCATTCCTCACATGAAACCTTGTCACGGAGAGATGGAGGGGTCTTTTGTTCTGGTTGAATTCGGCAATTGTTTGGAGATTAGAAAACAATTTCTTCAAAGCAAGAACATAACATCTTAACAGCTATCTTATTTTCCAGTAAAGATATCTACACATCCTTAAAACAAGATCAATTCACTTGAGAAATAAGAATTTAGTCAAATAAACAAAGACTTGTTTTCAAATAAGGTATCTCAAATGATCTTCAATCTTGAATAAACACCTCACATACTGTAATTTCTTTAGATTTATGCTTAAAAAAAGAATACAACTATTTGCCAATGGGGTAAGAAAATGTACTTAATTGAAGATCTCTTAAAATCTTAAACAATTTAGTTTCTCAAGGACATTTCTCTTGTTTTAAGGATGTTTAGATATGTTTAATGGAAAGCAAGACAAAAACACTAATTGATAATTTTTTGTAAGTTTTTTCTCTTGAAGCAGAGGGTTTGATCCCTTATCTCAGGCTTTCAGGGTTGTTTGTTGCTTTTTATACATTTTTAAATAATTTAAAGAGCTTTATACCTTCTGAAGTCATGCATAGAAGTGTATTTGACACTTTTTGGATGTTTTTTGTGCTTTCAGGTTTTTATATAATTTTAATCAATGTAAAGTTTTATTTTTTGTATTTTATACCTTGCAACTTTGTAGCATCATGTTTTCATCATCATATCTCCACTTGATTAGCATTTAAAAGAGGTAAAATATACATATAATACAGTTTTGATGCACAGAGTGTAATGTGTATCCATCAAACAGGTAATAAAAAAGACAGAAAACAAGGAGCACATCAAAATGTAATCTCTGTGTTTGTATTTCTATTATGTTAAAAGCTGAAGTATTTAATGTTTTTTCTAACCCAGCTTAATATGAAAAGACAACTATTAATAAGCCATTTGTGGGTTGATTTCCACAAAAAGTGTAAACACTGTGGCTATGTTGGTGGCTATGTTGCAGTTGCACTATTAAAAGATTACTCTGTTTGTTTGAGCATCCTGACCAAGTTACTTTGGCTCAACCAATGGTGTGAATTTGGGGTGAGGCTATCTGTTTGAGTCCAATGGAAGACGAAGGGAGTGTTTGGGGAAACCTGTTTGAAAGCAATCATTTGTTAGTGCCCTTGTGTCACATAAATATCACACTTCACCTTAAAATTAGTGGTTTCATAAATAATTTTAATTATGAGGGACAGCGGCCATAACACTCCTCTAAAACCACAATATAATGCACCTTTGTCTTGTTTATGGTTGGGTCAATTACAATGAACTGAAAATAATATTGGTTGCTTGTGGTCCAATTTTAGAGCAGTTTTAGGAGGGATATCAAGTGAGTGCAAAAAGCAAGGAAACTAATTATGAGTGAATGTTTTATAGTGTTTCTTAAGTTGTCATAACTGATGATAACTAATTTACATAAATGTTGTGCACATCTCTGCTGAAAACCAATCTGCATGTACAGTACATTTAGCATGAAGATAAACCAAAGAGAAGAAAATCATTGATGCTTTTTAACATCACATGCATCGAGATTCATTCTCTACTCACGGTAAAACATTTTCATTTTGGAAGTAAAGCAACACAATTGTCCACATTATTTATGATTCAAATTTGTTTACAGAAACACATGGATTTCTTTAACTGATGAAAACCATGTTGCGTACTATATTACGCAGGCCAAGAATTGTGGCTTTATTTAGTTTTATAGATATGGCTGTAGTACGTGAGAGTGACGACATTATTGCCAAAAGTTCACCCCAAAATACATTTATCTCATAATTTACTCACCCACATGCCGTCCCAGATTACTTTCTTCTACTGAATACAAAGGAAGATTTTTAGAAGAATGATGATGGCCATAATTTTGAAGCTCCACAAAAGATATAAAGGCAGCATGAAAGCAATCCATATGACTCTAGTGGTTAAGTCCATGTCTGCTTAAGCAAAATGATTGGTGTAGGTGAGAAACAGATCAATATTTAAGTCCTTTTATACTATAATTTTTCCTCCCTGCGCCCTGTGGATGGAGATATGCACAAAGAATGTGAATTGCCAAATATAAAGAAGAATGTAAAATTGAAAGAAGAGATTTAGGAATTAAATATTGATCTGTTTCTCACTCACACCTATCAAATCACTTCTGAAGACATGGATATAACCACTGTAGGTGTATGGATTAATTTTATCTTTACTTAAAGGAATAGTTCATCCTAAAATGAAAATTCTCTCATCATGTACTCACCCTCATGGCATCATAAAAGTAATCCATATGACTCCAGTCTTTTCATTCATATTTTCATAAGTGATATGGTAGATGTGGGTGAGAAACAGATCAATATTTAAGAAATTTACTTGAAATTCTTCTCCATGCCCAATAGGGGGCGATGTGCATGAATAATATCAATCATCAAAAACACAATAAGATGAATGTAAAAGTGATCAGTTTCCCACCCACACCTATCACTGGAGTCGTATGGATTAATTTGATGTGGATTTATGTGGTTTTTGGAGCTTCAAAATTTTGGCACCCATTCACTTGCAATGCATGGACCAAATGTGCTGAGAAATTCTTCTAAAAATCTTCATTTGAATTCAGAATACGAAAGAAAGTCATACACATCTGGGATGGCATAATGGTGAGTAAATGATGAGAGAATTAAAATTTTAGGGTGAACTATTCCTATAATTAGCATTTTGGACCTACAAAGTTCTGGCCACCATTCACTTGCATTGAATGGACCTACAGAGATGTTCTTCAAAAAAAAAAAGTGTGTTCTGCTGAAGAACAAAAGTCTTAAACATCTGTTGTGGCATGAGGATGTGAAAACGATTAGAGAATTTACATTTTTGATTGAATTAGCCCTTTACACCAACACCTAACTGAACGTTTAATAAAAAGCTAATTGTTTAATTTCATTTAAAGCATTATCCAGTTGTCTCTTCCAGTGCTTGAAAGTTCTTGGCTTTGTTTCCCGTGGCTGAATGAGTTATATTCATGTGGGTGTTTTATTCACAAGATAAGTCAGAAGAGCTTCAGTGAGAGCAGGCCTGCACATGTGTGGAGCATTAACCACATGCTCTACACAGAGTGCTGAGACACACATTCCTCTGTGTGACGCTCTTTACATAAGGGAAAGAAACACTGTAAAAGAGTGAATGGAAAGACTAAGGCGAATAAAGAAAAAGTAAGCAGAACTTCTGATCTGTGAGAAATTGCAAAGTTCCTTCTGAAGCTATTAAGGAACTGATATTAAATGGATTTGTGCACCCAAAAAAAAAAAAAAAACATGACTCGTTGTTTACTCACTCACTTTGTTCCAACCATGTATTATTTTCGTTCTTTGGCGAAACACAAAAGAAGATGTTAGGCAGAATGTCTGAGTGTCATGTTATGTTCTTGTTTTAGTGAGTAATCTTTTTCACAAGTCTTGAAACTACAACATTTTCCCAAAAACGTGTTCCCTAGGAGACAAAATCCCAGTATGGGTGATAGGATATGACATCAAATCCTGTTTTGGAGGAGTCTGAATTGGTGCTGTGTTCAGGCAGTGTGGCAGAGTGTAGTAAAGCATGTGGGGACGTAAGTACTATTTATAGAGTTCTGGAAATACCAAGACTTCCCTTTTGCTGCCAGCCCATCCACACAGCAGATGGCAGGAATGTGCTATTATAACTATACAAAGACTTTGCTAATTGTAATTTGGTATAGCACAGGGCTGCTTGTTGGGACTATATCTGTGGAGAATCCTCCTCATGTTCTTCCTGCACTTTACCCCACACCTCTCAGCTCTCTGTACATCTTTGCCATAAACACAACAAACAGACAGAAAGGCAACATGTTTGCATGTAATGGAAAAGCCTTAAAGTCAAACAAACAGGATATGTACTTGCATATATGGATACTTGATGATCTTGGGACCTACTTCCCCTGGTGAACTAACAGACTGACTGCTCAGTCAATGGAAGTTACAGTAGAAAAGATAGATTTTTGGCTCATGTATCAAGTTAAATATATTGAAAATCATTTGCTTGGCTTTTATTTTTATAATTATTAATATTTGTTTTACATTATTACATAAACTTTGTATTCATTTGCAAAGGTTATACTACTCAATAAATTGCAATGCTCTTATTTTTTATTAAACAGTCTATTGTAGGCAAGTGTATTGCTCATTAAGCAACTGTGCAATTACATCAAACTGTACAGAATACTGTATATTTATAAAAAAAATCTCAGATTTTCTCATTTGTTTGTGTTTTGAATCATCAAGAATTCACACACAAACCTGGAGCAGGATATTGCAGTCTATGTAACTGGTTAACAAAAGCATAAAATCAACCAATCATAAGCATAAATTAAGGAAAAGATCTTTTAAAATTTTAAACGTGTCATGTTAATATGTGACATGTGGTAAAGATTTTGCTTGATAGTGCAGGTCTAAGACAAAAGGTACACAAAAACGTGTCTTTACTTTGCTGTTGTTTAACGTCCACATACTATTTTAATGTTATTTTGTTTAAATGAAACTAACCTATAACACAAGTTTTTGCATAAAAGCTTAACAAAGTTATTAGATTTTCTTTTCAGATTGACTATTTGCACCATGCTAGATTATTGTTTGTAAGATGTTCTTATGCACACAAAATGGTTTTGATTTTGTAATATCATTATTTAATATATATGAATTAACAAGTCTCTTAGTACCCCCCCACCTCACACACACACACACACACACACACAACGGGCGCAGAGTGAATCTCCGGGTGTTCGACAGGTGGCGCTACTTAACAGCTTAATGGTGAATCTGCACTGGAAACAACTATTGATATGTAGAATTATAAACATTAAAAATTATATAATTTATATATAAAACTACATAAAAACTAAAATAATATAAAAAGGAAAAAGAGAAAGACACAAAAATGTTATCAACAAATTCTACTATGGTGAAGGCTTGACAAAGAATACTTTTACATGACTTGTAGCTACAATAAGTTACCAAACAAAGTCAGCGTGGCCTATTCATATTTATGACCTTTGTCAAAGTAGCCTACGTTTTGCTATTGGCCTAACCAAAGAGCAGCCACAGAACCCTCTAAAAGCAGGCAAGACATACAAACAATGCTTCCTTCGTGCTTTTGGACTAATTTGGACAGCTTTTAAAAGATGCAGTGTCTACGGAGCCCCCCGAAGTGACATGTGCAAAAAAAAAAAATCAAAGAAACCGTTCGCGTGCGCAGGCGTTACAGTTTCCGGTGTGTGTATAGCTCTTTTCCGATTACGTCATTGCCATCATTCATTTACTCAAAGATACTGAGAGCATGGATGCGCATGAATTTATAGAGATATATTTTAAACTTGGCCTTCAATACAAAGACATTACTGTCTATGACATTTGTAATATTGTCATGGCTGAGACACACTTTGTGTATTACTTTGACTTACACAGGATGGCCTGGATGCTGCATCATTCAAACACAGAAGTATTCAGTTACCAATGCCATTGTCGAAATTCACTATGCAGAGTAAACCAGTTTGATTTAATCCATGTATGAAAGTGTCCAATAACAGGGCAGTTACTGAGATTAAGCGAGTAGTAGTATTCAGAAGGTCATGGGATGCTTGCAAGGCGCTTCTGCCCCATAAAGAATAAAAGAGATTTTATGTTACTGATATGATTGAACTCTTCAACTTATATGAGTTGTCATGATTTTATTCTACATAGGTTTCAAAATTATTATAATTTTTTTTAGAAGTAAAAAATTGTTAAATTAGGAAAAAAATACTGAGTGAACCTTTAACAGCATTAATTCAAAATCATATTTTAAAAGGACAGCAAAACGATCAGAATTTCTCAACTAGGCGAAGTGAAATTAGCATCATTTCACATTAATAACCAGTCATTATGAGAGGTAATTTTTTTTAACATCCATTTAGCTCTTTGTGTATCCCTTTAGCATGTCATCAAGCTAGCATGTTGTTAGCAGGTGAGGAAATACTAGGTTTAAAAAACAAAACAAAAAGACACATGATGAAATACAAATTCTGATCTGAAAACAAGGAAGAGACTAACCTAGTTGTCCATATATGGATTTGTCAACATGAAAGAGTGGAGTTTCAACATATGGGTGAGTGGATGTTATATTTATTTATGCATGTTCGCAGTGGTTATATTCTGTCTAGATGGTACTGGCATGATGAATTGTTCCATTTGTTTACTATATTGTACATTTTTGGGTTGGTGATTGGAAAGGTTGTGAGTGACGCTTCGTTTCTGTACCTTTCAAGACTATTTTAAAATATCAGGGAGAAGAGTTTGTCTGTGTTTAAAAATGCATACTTATTTGGAAAAAGATAACATTGTAAAACTGTACAGCAATTCTTTTTAAATATTTATATTTTATTGGCTTGATCAATATTGATTTATATGTCATGGAATGTTCAAAGGGGTCAAGACTTCCGAAAATTCAACTGTCAAAGAATTCAAACCTAAACAAATGGTAAATGGTCTGCACTTATAGCGCTTTTACACTGTGTCCCATTCACCCGTTCACACACACATTCACACTCACACTCATACACCAATGGCGGCAGAGCTGCCATTCAAGGCGCTAGCCTGCCTTTGGGAGCAACTTGGGGTTCAGTGTCTTGCCCAAGGACACTTCGGCATGTGGAGTCGCGTGGGCCGGGAATCGAACTACCAACCCTGCGATTGGCAGCCAATCCGCTATACCACCTGAGCCTCAGCCGCACCTGTAGCTACGAAGTCTGTCTATCTATCTGATGGATTAACTGACCGATCTACTTTATTTGGCCACTTGCAATTAATGTGACACACTATTAAATATAACAGTACTCCGAAAAACTAAAAACATTTGAGAACAAAATACTCTTGACTAATTTAGAAAACATGGCGGCTTGTGTCTCCTATTCAAACCAAGGAGCGCTAAAATAATTCAAACTACCTCCAAATGTTTAGACTGCTGTAACTGAAAAACTGTAGGTGCATCACAAACCGCACACGTCTGCACTATTCTAAGCCATTTTGTTGTGTAAATAGTGTAAGTAGTATGTTTACACTGAAAATGCAACAAAAAGAAGTGTACTTTAAGTACCCAGATGATGCACTTTTTCAACCGTCAAAATGAAATGTGGAATGTTAGACACTTCATGCACTCAAAATACGCGGCTTGCCGTACAGAGCGGAAGGGTTGGAGTTACCTGGCTGCATTCCTGGTCTGACAAAACAGTTGTAATGTAAATAATGAAGAATGTAGCAGCTAGCAAAACCTCAATGGATACAGGATCTTACAAATGCTTTCCATCATCTCAAGCTGTTTTGAATATGTTCGTTGTTTAAGATACAAGTGTTGAACTTAGGCTGGCTAATGTGCTAAAGCTAGCGGAAACACATCACGCGCTTGAAAGGTCACTTCTGTCAGCTGTAAAACGGTGAATGCTTCTGTGTAGTAAAAAGCTGTTAAGTGTTCCATTTAGGATGATACTACACTTCATACATTACGTGGCTGAGTGCATAGTATATTTTATAAGTGCATAGTGTATATAGTGTGTCGTTTGGGACACAGCTTGTGACTTATTGTGTCTTCCACTAGGTGTCAGGGTTGTCTATTAAATACACAGAGATCAGCTACAATAATTTACAGTTTGATGGATGGAGTATTTGCAGATTTATGAGCTTTACAGGATCATAGCTCATCTCTGTGGACATCTGTGACACAAGCCTCTGTGTCAAAAGATTACCACTGTCATTTGAATTTCACTGTTTCTTCAGCATGACATCTTGAGATTTTTTCTGCAGAAGGTTAATAAATGTGTCTAATTATTGTTGTATAATATTAGTGAAGCATAAATACATAAATAGAAAAAAACAATACAATCTAAGAACACATATGCATTCATAATCATACAGATAGCTAATATTAATTATGCTGTATTACTAATGCTTATTTTCATTACCCATATAAACAGCATCATAGAGAATAGTTTCAGTACACAACCCAGCCTTAAAAGAATGTTCCGGTTTCAATAAAATATATGTTCAATCGACAGCATTTGTGGCATAATGTTGATTACCACAAACATTTATTTAAGCTAATCCCTCCTTTTCATTAAAAAAGGCAAACATTTTGGAGGCTTTAAAGGCAGAAATGTGAAGCTTATAATTTTATAAAAGCACTTACATTAATTCTTCTTTTAAATGAATGTATAATTAGAGATTTAAAGATAAAAAATTTTACTGTAATTTTAGGGTTTGTTGACATTACATCGTCATGGCAACAAAGTGATAAAATTTGCAATAGCTTTACAAATAAAAGGCTAGAAAGTTTTTTTGTGAGTATTTTTATGTAAAAATTGCCCCTCATTCACTTCTAGCCTCACTGAAACCCAGATTTTTGCTTTTTTATTTCTCAAAGAAAAAGAGGGGCACGTCAAAATACATTTTCGTGGTAATCATTTTTATGCCACAGTTGCAGTTGATTGAGCTTAACTTTTATTGAACCCTGAATATTCCTTTAACCCTTGTGCATCAATTTAAACAAGTTACACATAGGTTCATTATGGACAAAAATGGCCATGTCCAAAAACTGTCATAAAAATATAGATTTATATTTTTTTCCACTTTCACTGACATAATTTTTTTAACCAGCATCAGCTCTAATCATAATGACCAAACATTCATTCATTTTTAGAATTTTAACCCTTTAAACGCTGGTTTGTTTACATAATGCCACTGTTGTTTTTTTAGGAAAAAATTAAAAATAGTAATTATTTTCAATTTAATAGATGCTAAGCAGAATTTTTTTCTTTGATTATTAGAGCCTCGGATATGTCAATGATTAACAACAACATTCATTTTGATGCTTTCATATTTTTTATGCAGTATCAGATTTAAAAAAAGCTACCACTTAGGTCCATAATGGACAAAAATGGCCATGTCAAAAAGTGTCATAAAAATATTATAGAATAATATTTTTTCTACTTTCACTGACTTATATTTTAACCAGCATCAGTTCTAATCATAATTACCAAACATTCATTTATTTTCAGAATTTTAACACTTTAAACGCCGGTTTGTTTACATAATGCCACTGTTGTTTTTTATAAAAAATATAATAATTATAATTATTTTCAGTTTAATAAATGCTAAACAGAATTTTTTTATTTTTATTATTAGAGCCTCAGACACATACAAACCACACTCTGAAATCCATACCAACACACTCACACAATTATATATTCATAATGTATCTAATTGGCTCTATAATATGCATAAGCCAAAAACAGCAGAAAACAACAACAAAAGCGATGATATGCCAAACCTGAAAAAATAGCATGATCTGATAAAAAATATTTAAAATGTAAATTTTGAAGCCTTGCCAACATAATGAAAGCATGTTAAACAAGATTGCATAATTTTATAGTTAAATGGCACTGGGATTAAAAATCGCAGTTTTAATGGGTTTCAATGTGCCATTTTTGTCCAAAACGACGCTAAGAGGGAGTATTTTGTGTAACTAGTGCAAAAAATATATTTTTAAAGAAAATAGGGTGAAATATTAAAATTCCAATAAAAATTCACACCTGTGGAAAATGTTATGCAGTTAGCATTAACACAGACAAAGTTATCAAAAAAAACAAAACTGAAAAAGCCAAAAATGTCCACAAGGATGCACAAGGGTTAAGGCAACCGTTATGCCTGCAGTGATGAATAGCTCTAGAGATGCAGGCAAGATACAGCTGAAAGCTTTAAGGCCTAATATAAACAAGAACAGAGGTTCACTTTATACTGCAGTAAAATGGTTGTAAAATTTCTTCCTCCTCTCTGCTTCATGAGTTTACTGGGACTATCTTGAGTTTTATGTCTTCTTGATGCATTTTGTTGTTGGTTATTGGATAGATTTACAAGTTTGTTGCAGAAAAACGTGACAGGTTATTAATATGAAATGCATATTAAATGTTTTGTATCAAATAGTGTTTTAAATTAGTTTGTATGCTTTTTAGATGTACCCCATTCTCTTAAAATTAAGCATTTGTCACTGAAATGCCATCTACTGTACGTTTCTATGGTAAACCTTAGTTTGTGGAGAGATTTATTGTTAAGTAAGTACCGCTAGGCCTCTTTAGATACCAACATCAAATATGATGAAAAAATACGATAGAAAAAAATACAATATTATATACTTCTTAAGTACTTAAGTTTTATTTTTCAAAGCCCAGAGCAATTTGAACTCCAGGAATTTCAAATCACCTAGTAGAACCCAGGTAAATTTGCTGTACACCTGATCTCATGGTTATAATCATTCATGGGTTTGTTCACCAAAAACTTAAAATTCATCAGTCATGATTTACTCACCCTCATGTTATTTTAAACACAAAATTGAGTTAAATGGTGTTGTAATCAGATGAGATTTTTAAGGTATATGTTAAATGGAGGATTTAATGAGTAAAACATGCCTCCCAAACTTAAAAGTTTACCCTTTACCTAACCGATATAACACCATATGTGAACAAATGAGACAAAATCCAAACCGTGACAGTGTCTTTAAAGCAAATGCAACATGAAAAACACATGAAAAGCAATCACGTACTTTTGTGTCGCTTCTATGAAACTTTTGTCTCACGTGTCAGCTTGCATGCTTGGTTGGGCTCGAGCCCTGGTCTCCAAAGTTCAAGAATTGAGTCTTGGTGAGCTATTGAACAAGCTAATCAAGTAGGAATAAGTATGTAAATATAGGTTTGTCTGTAATACATTAAAATGTATAGTTTTTCAAATGATGCATTAGATTAAGTGTTTCGATGTCATAATATACAGTAGCAGTGTGTGAGTAATATACTAGAGAGTGAAAAATACTATAAGTGTGTTTATAATCAGCCATTGTACTCGTGATTTGTGTGAAAGTGAATAAAACGCACAGTTTTTGTTTAACCTCTAGTGTTAAACATATGGCGAAATGTAGAATGTGGCACAAAAATCTTAGTTTGAAAGAATTTATATTAACGTTCATTCTGTGAGACTAGGTTTGACCTAAAACAAATCCATTGTCTAGTAACACTTATTGGCTTGGCCAGTTCTCTCATTATTCTTTGGATGAATGTATTTCAGGCCTGATCTTGGTCTCAGTCTGTTTCTATGGTAATACAGAAAGGCACAGCGAGATTAAGGTCAGAGAAAGGAATATGCTGCAGTGCAATTTCTATGAAATAGCTACAGCAGGACTTTGCATATGAGCAATGCTCAGAAAGGACTTTTCCTCCATACACTGCTTGTATTTGAACTTAAGCACTGGCATGCATGTATTATCGCATGTCTGCTGTTGTTAAGACATGAGTGATGTCTCATTGTCTTTGTAATAAAAGTCCTAACAAGAACTTTGTTTTTTAAAATGTCACCCTCATTAAGGACAGCGTGAAAAAAATGTGCCAAAGTTGCTAATTGTTCAGAGTAGTTTTTAGTGTGCTGTTAAGAGGTTGCTAGGGCATTGCTAGGTGGTTTCTAGGTGATTATCCACTGGCCTAATTCAAAAGAGTCCACCCCCAAGTCTTTATTCTGATCCATAGATCCATAGACCATAGAGCTTGAGTCCCTCCTTCAGTGCCTTAAAATCTATTGGACATCTTTTATGTGAAAATCACAAGTCTGATTACTTTGAAAAGTAATAGCGCACCTTTTCTCAACAAGCTGCATAATTTGAGGTGTCATCGTGTGTAGCACATATTTTATGCTTCAACACTGTAAAACTGTTCTGTCAGGCAACTTAAAAAATTAGCTTCATTTGGTAACATTGTAGGGATAGTACACCAAAAAATTAAATACATTTTAATTTTACATACATTTTCATTGTATGTTAGTCTTAGTCACCATTCACTTTCATTGTATGTTTTTCCGCTCTGGTGGCAAGAACATTCTTTAAACACTTGCTACTCTTGTACAGAAATGCTCTGTACATTTTTTTTTTCTCCTTTAATGATTAATTTGTCACTGGGCCATTTAGGACTCTGTGCTCCAGGTTGCACGACATCTCATTTGCTTCCTGCTGTGGACACAATGTCAGGCTAATGAAAATTCTGCTCGCTTGCTTTTGAAGGAGATTAACTGCAAATTTGCTGCATTTGTCACATGCAAACATTTTGCCCAGTTGTACAAAGTTTATTGATTGGGGTCAGTAAATTCTGCCATAGATTACAGAGGGAAAACTCATTTGAACTGTTTACACTCAGAGGAAGCAGAACTCGAGCTTGTCCTCTGGAGTTCTTTGGATGTAGAGCATAATGAGGAATGATGTTAATGTTGTATGATTTTTAAAATACTGTATATAGCAGGGCTTGTCATTAAACATTGTCATGTGCTTGTCCTTCGGACAATACATTGGTCATTCACTTGTCCATAGAGTAAATAATTTACTTGTCTGGATATAATTTAGTGTTGTAAATATAATTTATTCTGAAGTAGGGCTGCACAATTAATCGAAAAACGAATCACGATTACGGCGTTCAATTCTGCTCCTATTGCATCTTTTCTTTTTTCAACGTGTTTTTGCGGCGGTTGAGTATTCTAACCAATCACTAACATGTCCATTGATAAATAAAATGGCAATGGCCAATCAGAGTCACTTAGATTAGTCCTCCCTATCTGTAATGACAACTGATCCTATGCGCAAGGTTTAAACCGTCTAAATGCCAAGATGCTTGCTTTATGTTCCACATCTGTTTGCGTGGCACATGAAAATGAATACTGAATGAATCACTTGATACATTAAAAGAAGCTGTGGAAGAACAGCAAAAAGCACTTTGTAATTATTTTGGATTCATTGCATATTGCACTGCTCACTTTGAACCTAGATGTTAAATACACAGCAAATGAGCAACACGACAAAACTAAAACGATCCTGTTCCAATCAAGACATAGACGCGGTGTAAATAATTAATTTATTATGCTGATTAGACAACTTTGTTTTTAATGAGCATTCAATTTTTATTTTTTGGCAAGTCAACGTACACATTTTATCTTGATCCATATTCCTTAGTTTGAAATAGAGCTACACTTGTATCAAGTTTGACAATGATCATTGTATTTCACTCTACGTCTGTTTAGCTACATGAGCCATTTTTGGTACAAGATGTCAGTAATGTAATTATGTTACAGTGTAAATTGCATAAATAAATACAGACCTGAAATTTCTTTAATGATTGATTACACCTTTGCTACTGCATTCTCATAATTAGCACTTGGATACTTTGTCTGTATAAGAGCTATACACGGTCAAGACGCGTGTAGAAAAAAAAGCTTGATAGAGTGCAAACACTCCCAGCATTTGCATTTTATGCAATTTGGAACACTAGGTACATTTGTATTTCCTACCGCTGTGCTTATGAACACATTTCCCAGCCTACCAGTAATTACACCTGAAACCTTCAAGCTGCTGACCTCAGAGCAGCATATTATACATTCATTCAAATATATTTTCCATCTCAATGAATAGAATCAGCACCCATGAAAACTCTAATGCTACACTCTCTTAATCAGAGGTCCCAGGACACAGACAACCTGCTGTTCATTTGTTCAACAAAAAGCAAATCAATGGCAGATGGCCAAATATAAAATTAATAAGAGCATCAGCGAGGGATTTGCTATAATTAGATTACAAAATATACTTCTATGCACCTATTCTAACTAACATACTTTACGTATTTTGATTTACTGCTACAAGAAGAATAACATAGGTTGTATCTTTTAGTCTATATTTATATCTTACATGTTGTATATTCTATGTGACTGTTAACTGAAATGATATTCCTTGCTTTTAAAGGAGCAGTGTGTAACATTGACATTAAGCCTTTAAAATGGGTAGTGCTGTCCAAATTCAAAATACTGTACTTGAGAGAGTTGTCTCCCCTGCCCCCTCCTCCCCGAATCTCATGCGGGTTGCCAGGTTGAGGACACGCAACAGGAACGAGCAAACTGACAATGGCAAGAGACGAGCCTTACACTGTTAGTTGATCTGCTAATGTATACGTTTACAATGTTTTTATTGTTTGCAAATTATAAACCAGCTCATGTGGATTGTTATAACTCTGTTTATGTTAGCTAGATGTATTGCTGGCTTCCATGACTGCAGCCTGCTGTGATTGCCCGCAAACTTGTTTCAAATCTGGCAATCCGGGATGTTGAAATACTTTTGGGAAATGGGCAGTGGGCGGCATCACACAGGCCAAAACACAAAGAGAAATTCCGGCCTGGAAAGGACATTTCAGTGTAGAATATACTGTAGCTTTGTTTTCGGAGAAGCCAGTATTTCAATTTGGCATGTATCCTAAATAACATATTATGATTATTGTATGCTTTATTACAGTAAATGTATTACATATTGCACTTTTAATTGCTTGCTTAAACTTTCTCATCTCTTTCCTGGTGAAATGAACACTAGAGGTACTACAACAACAATTTGTTTTAAAATTGTATCCCCTTTTACTCCCCAAATTGGAATTCCCTCTGGTGATACATTTTAATATTTGCATTACATAACCAAATTGTGCAGTAGCTCAACTGGCTGAGTTTTGCGCATGTGATGCAAAAGGACAGGGTTACGAGTCCTGAAAAGTATTCAAGTCGACACGTAGATCATTAACCTTAAAAAAAATACATCATCTGTTTAAGAGAAATTGTAACTCTGTTTTAGAGCCACACAGAGGGTATTTCACCTCAGAACTGCCTACGAGTGTAAGGAATCATATAATATCTTTTTGCAAAAATGTTGCCTCAGTCACAGAATTTTGGAGGACAAATTACTAGAAAAAAGTATTATCTGGGCAAAGTGAACATCATTTTGACTCATCTCTCATATTATAAAAACAAGGATAAATCCAGTTTACAGTAAAGCTTAAAGTGGAAGTCTATGGGGCAAAGCATTGGACTAGAATTGTTCTTTAAAATAAACACAGTTTTGAAAGTTTAGCCACAAGTCTAGTCGAAATTATTGTCTGTTGTAATTGATAGCATCCCACAGAATCTGTTGCTAGAACTTGGTTGGAATCTGAAACATTCCTTTTAATCAGATTTACTTACAAATGGATCAAAATTCATAGTGTGCTACAAAGGCTGCTCTCTGTGCCACACAGAAAGCAGTTCCCTGCTAGATAGTCTGCAGTTTCGAATACAAATGTAATTTAAACATAACTGTGTGAAATGTTCGACTTATGTCTGCCATTTAGCTGGCACAGTGAATGAAAACCAATCTGAATAATTAACTTGCACATGATTTCTAAATAGGGCAATGCATTTTAAACAGAGGAAACTTTTCCTTAGTGAGCAGCAAGATAATGGAAGAGAAATGGATCAATAGGTCCAAATCAGAGCAGATGTTTACTGAGCATGCACATGTTCATGATGTTTGTGAAGAGGGTTAAGACAGAGTTCAGAGAAAAATAGTCTAACCAGGATGATGATGTAAGGTCAAATGACACAAAATTGCTCTGGGACATTTGATTTACGCTGGCTAAAGTTAGCCTTCATTTGTGTTTAGCCCCTGCTGACTGGCTGCTGTCAGGTTGATGTTGAAGGATGATTCTGTGAGATTAAACACAGTACTGATGATAGACCTGCCAAATTTAGACTGTGCTTCTGGGCACTCTGTCATGGCTAAAATCAAGCTCAGGACTGATGGCACAGTTTAGTGGGAGAAAATGAATTAGTATTATGAGCTTGTTATACCATTGTGTCTTTTTTCTTTGAAAAAAGAGAACTTTCAAAGCACTACAAGGGATTTTCCCAGGTATTTGATGGAGGCTGCTGTACACGGTCATCCACAATCACAAAGTTTACATTTACATTTATGCATTTGGAAGACGCTTTTATCCAAAGCGACTTACAGTGCACTTATTACACGGACAATCCCCCTGGAGCAACCTGGAGTTAAGTGCCTTGCTCAAGGACACAATGGTTGTGGGGATCGAACCAGCGAACCTCTGATTACAAGTTTACCAGTTATGTGCATTAGACCACTACACCACCACCACTCCAGTTTAATGGAAATCAAACTGTGAAAGTGAAGTGAAACAGTGAACAGTGAAAAATATTTGTTGCCTACTCCACATCAAACAGGCCCATTTTTCCCTTGGCTTCAATCACCCCGCACAGATGGGTGTTTCACATGTGAAGCATATTTAATGTTTTTAAAGCGCCGAACACAAGATGAATATTATATGATAAATATGCTTTTCAATGCAGGAAATCCCTGCTTTGTATACTATAAAATGATTTATTTGTTGTGCCTCAAATAAATGGTGAAATTAGGAAATTTACAATGGCCCTCTTTGAAGCATAAAAAGCAAAGCTGTTAAATTTGGAATAAATCATACACAGAAGCGAGTAATGATAAACCACTGCAAAAACATAAGTTTAAAATTATATAGAAATTTTTGTCGCAGAGTAGACCTACATGGACTGATATAATTAACACTTTTCACCATTAGCTAATGTGACACCTGTATCACCTGGATTGTGTAGCCCTAATTTCTGCACTAATACAATCACCAGCAATAATGAATAGGTTTCCCGAACAATCCTCCGCCTGTCAATTGTTGGACAAAGAAATTGCATCGCTCTAAAGCTCATGCCATTTTTTGAGCCAGTGTTGCTAACAAACAGAGCATTGTTTTAATAGTGCATGTTAACACTTTCGTGGACTCAACATAGAATTGTCTTTCTTGATATAAATAAATGGAATAGGAGAAAGTATTTTAACATAGAAAATCTTAAAGTAGATTCGGTCATATTAAATTATTACTTAATAATTCAGGTAGTTCTTATGGTAACAATTGCATGTTTTTGATACATGTTAAATTTTTACAGTGTGTAGAGGTGGAAATTCCTGAATTTTTTAAATAGTGGACACTCAATTACATGCAAGTTGTTATGAAATCTGCTTTTGCATTCAAAGATAAATATGGACATTTTGTAGAATTGTGTCCTGTGTTTATGTATGTGTATGTGTATGTGTATGTGTATGTATATGTGTGTGTGATGTTCACACGGATGTTCCTTTGATGTTCAGGTACAAGGCGTCCGAGTAGGATAAATGACATGCTGGGCTAAAGCAAATTAAGTTTTATAGCAAAACGAACCCTAAAGCCATAGAATCTGACAGGGGAACAAGCACACACTTCTGAGATAAAAATGGCTTCTCTCTGGTTTGTTAATACAAATTAATATTCATGAGTCTGGAAAACCTGCCCTTACCATGAAACGGAGTCCTTCTGGGCTTTAGGAACTTTCATCACTGAAGTAAAGGTGTTTTTGATACTTGACTTGGCATGGTACTTGAGAACATACCACAATCACATAAATGAGAGTCTATTTGCACCCTGGTGTAAATAGAGTCTGCCACACAGAGCAGCTTATTGCACTCCAAAAGACTGGTGGAACCAAATATACAACAAACCAAACAACAAGTGTCTCTGCAGTGGCGTGGGGTGTAAAGTTGGTGTGGGAAGGTGTACTGTTGTCCATAGTGACCGCGGTTTGTCCCACTCTTTTTCCATCTGATTTCTTGTTTCTACGCTCCTTTAATAGTGCTTATAATAATAGATACAAATGAAATGGGAGTTGCTGTACACTTTATGTAGTGCCTATAACTCCAGAAATATGTATCTTAATATTCTGTTAAGTTTTGCTTCAAAATATACTTTCTTTTTGTTATCTTAAGGCCTATTTATGGTTAAATCCCAGAGATATGGAGCTCTCAATGGCTCAATCAGAATTTCTTTACATTTGAACCCTTTTTAATGGTTGAAAGCCAAATATGGGTCACATGGATTGAAACTACTTTTCTTCATACCATGTGACAATATGATATATTGATGAACAACATCAATGTCAAAATTGTGATTTTCATGAGTCCAAAAATAGCTATCATTAAGAATTACAACACAGTGGCTCTTTAGTTAGTGCAATACCTATTCATTTTTGGATTTAAGAAATGTACATTGATCTACAATGCTCAGGAATACATCATTATAATTTTTTATTTAAATTATGGATAATTAAAATGGATAGAATTGATTAATTTTGGACACCAAACCTTAGAGTCAGAAATGTCCTAAAACTCATTAAAACTTAGAAATAGAAGCAGCAATCTCACGTTCCCTGTCAAAAAGCTACACTTTGATGCTGTGCTGATTTAGCGCTTTGGGGAACAACTTTAGGTGTGACCAGCTGTGAATATGTGTGCAACACATTAATGAAATTGACCAGAATTTATAGCCTCTGCTGGTGACATCATTGGATGCACCTGTAGCAGGGCTATAAATAGATGCATCACAGGTGCATCATCAGATCTTTTGTCTTAAGATCATTCTGTGTGTGTTGTGCTTCTTGACTGTCAGAACTTTCTACTTTCCTCTGTTAGGAGTTACAATTGTTAGGCAGTGCGCAGAAACCTTTCTCTTTCTCTTTTCTTTAAAAAAAGAAGAAGAAAGAATGACTGATAAACAAGGCAAGCGGCTTGTGTTCCCATGTTTATGGCTGAAACGGACACACTAGTTTTGTTTTGTGTGTTTGGGGGAAGAGCATGCTGCTCTTGCGTTGGGGTGGGGCAGGGCGGGTCTGTTTACAGTCAAAATGCTTTGCACTCATCTCGCTTACTTCCAAGAGCCAGCACCCACTCTTTCATTGTGGGGCTCTTGCATAGATCTGGCTGAGGAGCGAGAGATGGGTCCGTCCCTATCGCTCGCTCTCTCCCCAGATCCAACTGATCCTTCTCGTAAGCCTGAAGCGTGCTTCGGCACCTCTTCGGTTCACGAGGGGGACGGGACGCTGAACCTCTGAACATTCCATGCACAATAATAAAGTGGCTGAGGAATTACTCGAGTTGGTTACTCAGGCTGTGGCCAGGCTACAGTTAGACTGGCCACATGAACAAGAGACCCCCCCAAATGCTAGAAGACAGATTACTGTCTGGTGACCAAAAAAAAGGAAAGGAACGCTATATCAGTCCTTTCCTTTTTTGATGAAATCCATGACGAGCCGTCTTGTTCATGTAGGAAACCTTATACTTCCCGTGTCTTCGTGCCCTCGACATCGGCATATTCGACTATCGTTGGTGCCGAGGCATGGGGGTATTCATTGATGCCGGTGGTAGAAGAGCCACTTGCGGGTTATCTCTCGCCGTGCTCGGCATCATCACTAAAGAGACCCACTCTCCCCACAAAGCCATGCAGGACCACCTCCACGCTTGTGGGGAAGGCTTATCAGGCAGCAGGTCATGCTGGTGCTGCCCTGCAAACTATGGCAGTGTTACAGGCGTACCAGGCTGATCTGTTGAAGGACATGAGTGCGGGCACCACGGTCGACGAAGAGGCTTTCTCTGAGCTTCTTCGAGCCACGGATCTGTCTCTCCGCATGACCAAGTAGATGGCTCGCGCCATTGGCCGGTCTATGTCTGCTTTAGTCAGCACAGAGAGACACTTATCGCTCAACCTGTCGGGCATCAGAGACAAGGACAAAGTTTTCCTTCTCGATGCCCTGGTTTTGCCTTCTGGCTTATTTGGTGATGCTATGAATGTAGTTATCACCAGGTTCCAGTATGCAAAGAGTCACAAGGAAGCCCCCTCATAGAGACTGGGGTCCGGCTCATCGTGAATGTGAAACATTCACCTCTACCTTCCCTATACCCCCACGAAACCTCTCCATTCCCACTGCCTCTGGTGTTTCGGGAGTTAGAGGTTTCCAGCAAAATGTTGGGTTTTCCGTTGCTTCCTGCCTTAGTCCAGGACGTAGAATACTCGACATCCCCTCAACAGGAATTGTCAAAATTGATACCCATCTCAGAGAACCTGGCAGTGCGGAAGCTACTGCCAGGTGTTTCTATGTGGGTTCTAAGAACAGTAGAAAAAGGCTACAAAATTCAATTAGATTGCCATCTTCCTCGTTTCAATGGCATGGTCTCCACTACCGTGAAACCAGAACAAGCATGTCTACTGTGGAAAAAACTGCAAAATCTCGTGGTCAAAGGGGCCATGGAACATGTTCCCCTTCCAGAGAAAGAGTCCAGTTACTACAGCAGATACTTCCTGGTTCCCAAGAAGGGTGGGGGGGGTTGAGTCCGATATTAGACTTTCGAGGCTTGAATCGCTCAATCAGGGCGTTCAAGTTCAAGATGCTAACTGTCAAGACGGTCGAGTCTCAAATCCAACATCACAAATAATAATAATAATAATTCCTTACATTTCATGATGCAGGCACAATTGTCTCCCGCTCGAATCGTGTCCATTTAGAACACCCTGAGCAAAGTCAGGCTAGACCATTGTTGCACTGTCCCATCAGTATCAACGAATACTAGGTCTCATGGCATCTGCGTCCTCTGTGATCACTTTGGGCCTTCTACACATGAGTTTCAGTTGTGGCTGAAAGCCAGGGGATTTTATCCAAGGGATTTCATCCAAGGGCCAGTCCCCTAAGGCAGCTAAGGGTTACGCGCCACACACTTCATACCCTTTCTATGTGGTTCAGACTCCGGTTCCTTATTTTGGGTCCCATTCTAGGTGCGTCTTGCCCTCGCAAATTGCTAACGACAGACGCCTCCCTGACGGGCTGGGGTGCGGTCTTATGTGGTCGTCCAGCTCAAGGGGAATGGGAGGGTCATCAGCTCGATTGGCACACAACTGCCTCAAGTTGATGGTGGTATTTCTGGCTCTGAAATACTTCCTCCAGTATTTGAGAGGCTGCCATGTCCTGGTGTGGGTGGACAATACAGCAGTAGTCTCTTAAATAAACCATAATGGAGGTCTACGTTCATGTCAGCTCAACAGACTGGCACGGCAGATTCTCCTTTGGGCCCAGGGCAAGCTTCTGTCAATCAGAGCAGTTTATATCCCTGGATGCCTGAATGTGGGAGCAGATTTACGGTCCAGACAGAAAATACCGATATGGGTGTAGAAACTCCACCCCGAGGTACTGGAACAAATCTGGGTGAGAAGTTGATCTCTTCGCCTCTCAACAGGCAGCGCAATGTCACCTCTACATCTCTCTGAGTCACCCAGCTCCCTTGGGTCTGGACGCGATGGCACATACATGGCCCAGAATGCGCCTTTATGCGTTTCCTCCGGTTTCTCTGCTCCTGAGAGTCTTGGCCAGAGTTCACCAGCAAGGGTCTTGCCTCTTACTGATAGCGCTGCATTGGCCGAACAGGGTATGGTTCTCGGAGATAATGTCTCTCCTCGACGGCTCACCTTGGGCGATTCTGGAGAGGAGGGACCTTCTGTCCCAGGTGCAGTGGACAATATTTCATCCCCAGCCCGAGCTGTGGAGCCTTCATGTTTGGCCCCTGAAGGGTATCAACTGAGGGACACTGGGTTTTCACCTGAAGTTATCAAGACCATTCTAAGTGCTAGGGCTCCCTCTGCTAGAAGAGGTTACGCCAATAAATGGGGTGTCTTTGAAAGATGGTGGAGTGCACATAATGCAGATCCAGTTAACTGCTAGATTGCTTCAGTTCTGGACTTTCTGCAGGAAAAATTGTCAGCAGGCACATGCCCCGCCACTCTCAGGGTTTACGTGGCCGCTCTATCGGCTTGCCACACCTTGATTGACGGTGTGCCACTGGGGAGACATCCTCTGCTCTCTCTCTTTGTTCGTGGAGCCATGCGAATGAGACTTCATGCTAGGACCAGGATCCCTCCATAGGACTTAGCAATAGTCCTTGAGGATCTGGTTGAGACCCCTTTTGATCCTCTAGAGTCAGCGTCTGATAAACTTCTGACTCTCAAGATTCTTATGCCAATTACTTCTCTAAAAAGAATTAGAATTAGCCCCATGAATGGCTAAAGCAATTTTGCACCCTCATCCTGACTACCTGCCTAAGGTTCCTTTCTCAACTGTACATCTTGTCACTCTCAAAGCCTTCTGCTCCCCGCCATTTACAACGCCGGAGCAGGAAAGACTTCACAGACTTAGTGCAATCCGTGCCCTTCAGACTTATGTCCACCGCATTAGCCAGTGGTGTAAGTCAGGGCAACTCTTCGTTTGCCATGGGGGCCGCAACAGGAGGGTGGCCGACATTAAGCAGACTATGTCGCATTGGGTGAGGGACGCTATCGCTCTGGCCTACGAGACGCGCAGTCAAACTTCGCCAATAGGTATCAGGGCTCATTCTACCAGAGCGGTCGCCTCCTCTAAAGCCTTGGCTAGAGGTGTCCTCTCCGCTGGTCCTCTCCGCACACATTTATATGATTTTATAGTTTGGATTTTCATGCCACTCCGGGCTCTTATGTCCTCGAGTCAACATCACAAGCTCATGTCTGAGGCCTCTCGCACTCTTGTGAGCACAACTACACAACCGTAAGGGGTCCGGACATCCACAGTGCGGTGGCGTGGGTATTCTTGTTCCCAAAGCGCTAAATCAGCGCTGCATCAAAGTGTAGCTTTTTGACAGGGAACGTCTCAGTTTACTTGACTGTAACCCCTGTTCCCTGATAAAAGCGGAACAAGATGCTGCGCTTCATTGCCGCACTGGGATGCCCCAGGACTTCTCTTCAGACAAAATACCTGACGATGCGCACCTGTGACGCATCTATTTATAGCCCTGCTACTGGTGCATCCAATGATGTCACCAGCAGAGGCTATAAATTCTGGTCAATTTCATTGACGTGTTGCCCACATATTTCACAGCTGGTCACACCTAAATTTGTTCCCCAAAGCACTAAATCCGTGCAGCATCTCGTTCCGCTTTTATCAGGGAACAGGTGTTACAGTCAAGTAACCAGAGATGTTCTGATTAGTCTATTAAATGTGCACTCAGCGATTCTTGAGAAACACTGTTGATAATCGAACTCAACTGCAAAAATAAACACCCCTAACTTCTGCATCCTTCTTCAAGCTTTTTACCTCTCGGGGGTCTCTCCACTACTGAAAAGCCTTGCCAATGTTGACGCAGCTTCTAGCCCTCGACTTATCATAATCAGGGATCTACAGTAACAAATTACAAATACTCATATTACTGTAATTAAGTAGTGTTTCCCAGGATTTGTACTAGTTTTAAAATAGTGTTCTTTTACTTTTATTTGAGTACTTTTTAAGTGCTGTAACTATACATTTAATGTAAACTATTTTCCCACGTCTGTGTTGGCTACTTCCCTGTCCTGATTTTATTTTTTATCTATCAACATGATTAGCTAGGGAGAGTCTCATGATCCCGTCAAATCAAATCACATGTAAAAAACTTGAAAGGCAACTGCAGATTGGCACCAACTGACTCAAACACATTTCAACACCTGAACATCAAGTTTGTTCTAATGCCTGATATAAAAATATCAACCATTGTAGAGCAATGTATCTCAAAAGGAGGACAATGTGGCCCCCCATGTGCTACTTAAAGAAATTCTGAAAATTCTCTCATCATTTACTCACCCTCATGCCATCCCAGATGTGTATGACTTTCTTTCTTCAGAACACAAATTAAGATTTTCAGAAGAATATTTCAGCTCTGTAGGTCCATACAATACAAGTGAATGGATGCCAAAATTTTGAAGCTCCAAAAAGCACATAAAGCCAGCACAAAAGTAATCTATATGATTCCAGTGGTTAAATCCATGACTTCAGAAGTGATATAATAGGTGTGGGTGAGAAAAAGTAATTTATGCTAGAAATTCTTCTCCCTACCCAGTAGATGGCGATATGCAAGAAGAATGCAAATCACCCAAAACAAAGAAGAAGACAGTGAAAGTTAAGGTGGAGATTGACTGAGCAGGGAGGAGAATTTGTAGTAAAAATTGACTTAAATATTGATCTGTTTCTCACCCAACCTATCATATCTCTTCTGAAGACATGGATTTAACCGCTGGAGTCACATGGATTAGGCTACTTTTATGCTTACGTATGTGATTTTTGGAGCTTAAAAATGTTCTAGATATTCTTCTAAAAATTTTAATTTGTGTTCTGCTGATGAAAGTCATACACATCTGTGATGGTATATGGGTGACTAAATGATGAGATAATTTTCATTTTTGTGTGAATTATTCCTTTAAAGCTCAATGTGGCCCCTGTACCAAACAACTGCTCTACCACCTATTTTTTTTTTTTATTCCTTCTGGCAAACAGTCATAGAAGTGAATGTAAATTATGGTATCTGCGCTACATTTTTAAATTGCAGAACCTAGTTTTTATTTTAAAGGGGCAGAGCTTTCGCAACTCAGTACTCAATATTCACTACTCATGAGTACTTTAAAATTAGCTACTCTTTTACTCTTGCTTGAGTAGGTTTTAGGACAGGTACTTTTACTCTACTCAAACTAAATTTTTTAAGATGTAACAGTACTTTTATTTGAGAATACATTTTCAGTACTCTTTCCACCCCTGATCATAATCCTTCTTTTAGTTTATATTCATTCGCCTGACCTTTTTCTCTTGGTCTGTTTCTCAGCCATTTGTCCTCCTTGGAGATTAGAAAGTTCTCATCAGCCAGGTTTGCATTGCTCTTCTAATGAATTTCCCTCTTGCTCTGCCCCCACCCCCCATCCTGCACATGTGCAAGAACCACCCCCTGTTGCTGACTGGCTGGAGTAATGTTGTATGGATCGGTCCGATCCACTTTGTTTTTGTCCCATTTACAGATCCAGGGCCCACCAAAGAATGGACAGCTAGCAGACTGTGAGGAGATATTTGCAGAATTTATCAAAAAGTGTATTGGATTAGAATTACTGGGTGCACCTTAAAATATGAAAACTTTAGCTTTATTGCAGTTATCAGTTACCATTTTGTATTACATTACATATTACATGAAATGACACACAGCCAGTATGCAGAACAACAACAAACACTGATATGAAAGAAAAATGAACAACACAAATGAAAGTGGCAGTGCCATCTGTGAAGGCATGCAAAGCCCTGTGAAGTGCCTGCTGCCAGCAGTGGATTTATCCACATTTGAAAAAAGTGCCTGCGCTCAGAGCCCCCGCGCTCGCCAGGAGATGAGATTTACTTCACCAACCCAATCCACTGTTGATTTAATTTAATTTCTAAAAAAATAATCTGTGCTTTGTCTTTGTAATTACACAACATAATGTTACAGTTTAATGTCATTTAGGCAATATTAAGTGCCTTTAACATAATGGCTCATTTGCATAGCATCTTCCCTGTGTCTTATCTTTGACCCTTTATCACGAAGAGACTAATTTCTCTAAGCAGCTGAAAATGAGTATTGCTCATTGTAATTTATAGTTAGTTGATTCTTTTTGAAGGATTATGCCCTTGCTTTTATATTCACATGTTATGCAATCAAATATACAGGTGAAACTCGAAAAATTAGAATATCGTGCAAAAGTTCATTAATTTCAGTAATTCAACTTAAAAGGTGAAACTAATATATTATATAGACTCATTACAAGCAAAGTAAGATATTTCAAGCCTTTATTTGATATAATTTTGATGATTATGGCTTACAGCTTATGAAAACCCCAAATTCAGAATCTCAGAAAATTAGAATATTACATGAAATCAATAAAAAAAAGATTTTAAATACAGAAATGTCGGCCCTCTGAAAAGTATAATCATGCATATGTACTCAGTACTTGGTTTGGGCCCCTTTTGCATTAATTACTGCCTCAATGCGGCGTGGCATGGATGCTATCAGCCTGTGGCACTGCTGAGGTGTTATGGAAGACCAAGATGCTTCAATAGCTGCCTTCAGCTCTTCTGCATTGTTTGGTCTCATGTCTCTCATCTTTCTCTTATAATGCCCCATAGATTCTCTATGGGGTTCAGGTCAGGCGAGTTTGCTGGCCAATCAAGCACAGTAATACCATGGTCATTGAACCAGGTTTTGGTACTTTTGGCAGTGTGGGCAGGTGCCAAGTCCTGCTGGAAAATGAAGTCAGCATCTCCATAAAGCTTGTCTGCTGAAGGAAGCATGAAGTGCTCTAAAATGTCCCGTAGACGGCTGCGTTGACTCTGGACTTAATAAAGCACAGTGGACCAACACCAGCCGATGACATGGCTCCCCAAACCAACACAGACTGTGGAAACTTCACACTGGACTTCAAGCATCTTGGATTGTGTGCCTCTCCATTCTTCCTCCAGACTCTGGGACCTTGGTTTCCAAATGAGATGCAAAATTTGCTCTCATCAGAAAAGAGGACTTTGGACCACTGAGCAACAGACCAGTTCTTTTTTTTCTTTAGCCCAGGTAAGACGCTTGACATTTGAAGCCCATGTCCAGGACCCGCCTGTGTGTGGTGGCTCTTGATGCAGTAACTCCAGCCTCAGTCCACTCCTTGTGAAGCTCCCCACACATTTGAATGGCCTTTTCCTGACAATCCTCTCCAGGCTACGGTCATCCCTGCTGCTTGTGCACCTTTTCTTCCACACTTTTCCCTTCCACTTAACTTTCTATTAATGTGCTTTGATACAGCACTTTGAGAACATCCAACTTCTTTTGCAATTACCTTTTGAGGCTTTCCCTCCTTGTGGAGGGTGTCAATGATGGTTTTCTGCACAACTGTCAGGTCAGCAGTCTTCCCCATGATTGTGAATTCAACTGAACCAGACTGAGAGACCATTTAAAGGCTCAGGAACCCTTTGCAGGTGTTTAGCTGATTAGAGTGTGACACTTTGAGCCTACAATACTGAACCTTTTCACAATATTCTAATTTTCTGAGATTCTGAATTTGGGGTTTTCATAAGCTGTAAGCCATAATCATCAAAATTATATCAAATAAAGGCTTGAAATATCTTACTTTGCTTGTAATGAGTCTATATAATATATTAGTTTCACCTTTTAAGTTGAATTACTGAAATTAATGAACTTTTGCACGATATTCTAATTTTTCGAGTTTCACCTGTATTAGAACAATCCTATTAATGTGGCTGATTTTTCTCTTTTCTTGTTGTATCACAGCCTAAAGAAATCAAATAGGAAATACATTATCAGTGTTATACTGCTTTGAAAATGGCTTGTGTTGAAAGTGGAAACTATTAATAATGTTAGAGGGTGTAGGGAGCAGTTGTTGTTGGGCTCTATATATCTTGTCTCAGGTCAGGCTGGAGTCAGCATACCCACCCTATGAGCTCAGGATATGTCATTGGAACTGCCATGCTGGTATGAAACTTTACTCTGTTGATGCAATTAGTCATAGGGAGGCTTTAATTGGAGACAACGGTCCAAAAGAAGAACATATCCCTTCTGTTTACAACCTTTATTATCCTGAATTTGCTGTTTTGCTGAGATTTTAAGACTGCTTTTCATGAGAAGGTGAAGTTTTCTCTCATAACTTTCTTGCTAAAGCAAAAAAAAAAAATTAATAATCTAGATAGTACTGCTAATCTTTTTTTAAAGCTGTATCTGGCGAGACTGATCTTACAGTGAACTCGAAAACAGTAGGTTGACTTTTTTTTTTACTAAAATCGGACTGGGCTTTCCAAAATTCGAAACACTGCACTCAGTGGCCAAAACGGTAATTGTTGTTGCCGCTTGTCACTGAGTTAGCAAAATCCTGGGTACTCTATTAGAGTTAGATTGGGAAAAGAAACACAGACATTGGTCTTATCTGCCTGCATGTTGATATTAGACAGACACACTGAGGAAGAGCCTTGACTTTCTAATCCTTAGTTATGTAATCGCTTTTTCCAGTTTTCCTATTGGATGGCTATTTCCTTTTAAATCCGCACGTAAGTTTAAACATTTGTTCAGCGGTTGATTGACTGGTGAGAGATGGTGCATTGTTGCCATCCAGGATGCATCAGGGCAGCATTTTAAACCTTAAATGAAATGTGTTTTTTGACTACCTCTGTCAATCACAAAATATTTTACATCCCATTTTCAGCACTGACCATTTGAGTAAGATCATCCAAAAAGTGTCTTTTATTAGCTGTAAACAGGATATAAAATTACTGCAGCCAGAGCTAGGAAAAATGCTATAGAATGACTTCCGGTGAAAGTCCCACCCACTTTCCTTTCCCCAGTAAGACCCCCAGGAAAAAGGTGTATATACTGTATATTATCACAAAATTGTCTTCAACGTACATCTTATTGAATTTTGATGACATTTCAATTAATTGTTGCTTCTTCCCCTCCACTCAAACATAGACCAAAGAGAGTGACATTTTATAGAAAATAAAAAATACCTCATTACAACCAGGGTTATTATTGTTTAGAATTTTAATTTAGTTTATATTTTAGTCAATTTTCAATTTGTTCTTTCGAAATTATCCCTACCTAAAGAAATAATTGTCTATACTGAGTTTCTATCTGTCCACTGGTTTGTGAAAATATACTCGCTGAGAAGTTACATCTCACGATTTGACCACAAATTCTTTATCCAAAAACACTGGAAAATCTTACTGCTAATACTAGGGCCATTTAACAAAGACATCACAGTATTGTCTAGTTCATTTCAGGAAACGACACAATGCATGGCTGTTCTGCATGCTGCTCATGCACCTAAAACCCTGATGTGTCTGTGTGTGTTTCGCAGCATCTGCTGACGAAGAAAAAAATATATGATATTTGCTTGAGCGGCAGCCTTCAATCATAATAAAATATTTAAATCATAATAAAATATTTAAATACCAACCAAAGAACATTTAACTGAGCTCTTCTTTAACAGCAAAAATATGGAGAATAATGCTAGTCATAAATATAACAGAATTGTCCTTCAAAAGTCAGAGATATAGGCTTAAAAATGTATATAAGTTACCTGGTGGTTTACAATAAAAAAAATAATAAAACTGTAAAATAAAAAAGTCATAACCAGCTAAATTTGTAACATGAATTTTGCCTTCATACACAATACCGCCATTGAATAATACATTTTGTAGTCTGTAATTAAATTACAAACAAAACATTTTACTGCCTAAAATATCCTAATGATTTATTGTTCATAGTTGAATGTTTTGAATGGTGGACAAATGATGTACAGTATTTTAAGCAGCTCGTCAATACTTTGAAAATAGACAATCACTAATAAATAGGTGCTCCTTATATGTTTAGAGTGTCTGCTTGTTCTGTACTTTGCATGAGATTACAGAAGCCTACATGTATGGATACATTACTCCTAGAAAGACTTAATATTAATCCTATTTTTCTGTATTTTTATTTTGATGTGTTGTTTTTAGTAAACTGTTAGAGATATGATGTGGATGACTTGACTCAATTAAGCGACCAACAGGGCAATGGTGATCTGTGGGGTAAACACCACCTCGAGAACGGCGCAACCTACCCCACACTAAACAGGAGACAAACGTGAGTGGTACAGCAAACAATAAACCAGCAAACAAACAGGGTAAACACATGGGATATAATAGGATGTGCAATCAGAGGAAGACAGGTGGAGCGTGTGTGAAACCCATTACTGTAATCGACGCCACCCCAGGAGCGATCAGCTTTCCCATGGAAATGGCAATGACGCTCACTGACTCCACCTGTGAAACAGGAGGGAGAGAGAACAAACAAACAACAGAATGAACCGGCAAATGCAGGAGCCATGACACTAATTAGTAGGACGTTTTATCATGCAGAAGGCATCACTAAGTGTTCTTTTGCTATCTCGGGAGAGACTTGATTCATTTGAAAAAAATAAAAAGCTAGAAGGCTTAATATTTTATGATGAGTCCCATTGGGCCTGTTGGACGCTTGTGAGCGGGTAACTAAGCAGGCTTAAAGAAAAAGAAAAATGTATTAAATTTAGCATAACAGGATCAGTAAGATAGTAAAAGCAGGATCCCCCTGAGTAGGTACAAGCTCATGTCAAAGTGTAAATCCTAGTTTCCACCGCCTGTCAAAACAGTATCCAGACCCATGCACAAAGCCAACCAACAGCTTCAAGGCCTTTGACTCCAGCAATGTTAAATTCTTAGCATTAAACAGTACTTTGATGCATTGGATATAATTGATCATATAATCTGCCATGGGTCAGGCGTTCTTTTAAATACATCAGAGTATTATTCAGGTTGCGGAGTGTTTATTAATCTCAAATCCGTTGGATACTGGAGTCCCGCTGTGTTCTCAGCTGGTGCCGTTTGTATGGAGATGGGCCCGGTAGAACAGAAGGATTCAGGCTCCAGCTGGCATCAGTCAATAATTCATTTCTGCTAAATTTCCTCATGACCTTTGCAAGTGTTATGCATGACAATAGACCAGATCTGCTAAAGCACATGAAGGGAGCTTTTGTTGTGTAGCACATAAAAGCAGCATTCTGATTAGCTTACACAAATTTGTTACAAATAAAATATAATCAGATTACAGTTACGCATTACTCCCAACACTAGTCACAGAAGGTGTGTGCGTGAGTTAGCAGTTGGTGAAGGGTGTCGTGTGTTATCTCTGTGAATGCTGAGCGAAAGCTTCTCGGCCACTTTAAGGCCATTATGCCAAATGCATAAATGTAAATGCAAATGTAAAATGTATGTAGCCGTCTGCGTGTTTCACACTTACAGTCATGAAAACATTTGGAGAACAGAGAGGACAAGGTGAATCGGAAATTCTGGGTCAACTCTTTCCCTCAAAGCATTGTGAAGACAGAGGTCCAGTCTAAACACTCCAAAATTATTGAAACATAACTGAGCTACAAAATGACTGGCTCTTTCAATTAATAGTGTACAAGATAGGGTGTGAAACTCTTAGCAAACTGTTACTATTTGTTTGGGTTGGCCGATAAAACAATATCGATATTTATTGTGGAAAAAATCCTCGAAATCGATGATGAACTTTTGAGTAACTTGCAATATTTTGCCTATGTTCTATATCTGGACAATCAGATCAGTTACATGTCACTAAAACACAAGCAGTTCAGCTAAATTAATTAAATAATATTATAACTAGTTAACTGAACCACATTCATGAAGGTAACCAAGGTCGATGCTAGCTAGCAGCTTGCTATCCGGCTAATATGATATCGTTGTGCAATGAATAAAACAACCCTGACAAAGCAATAGAGCTATTGACTGAACACAACAGCAACTCCGACATCAACTGTATTGCTATTTATTTATAGTTTGACATTTTTTCATGATCCATATCGCATTCCCATAGCCTTGTCAGTATCACTCAATGCAACAGAGAAAGGAAGCCCAATGATTTTGATTTAACTATGTAGTTTGATTACATATCTGTTTTGTACCACAAATTTAAAAACAACTGTAATCCTTTGAAAATTATTTTAAGATGTACTCATTTCAATTTCATAAAAAATTCCATAAAACGTAATTGTTAATATAATAATAATAAAAAAGTTTTTATTTAATTTAAACTTGTTTTATTAATTTAATTTTGTTTGACATTCAATTCGATTTGACGGAATTTTATTATGAAATTAAAATGTGTACATTTAAAAAATTTGAGTTTAGTGTTATTGTAATGCAGACCCTTTTATTTATAGAATAAAGACATAAGGTTACATAAATGTGTAACAATGTTCATATAAGTGTATATATGTGTGTATATATATATATATATGTATATTATATATACAATTATATTAAATTATTTTATTAAAACATTCACTTTTTAAACCTTTTTTGTTTAGACTGTATAGCAAACATAAATGTATATTTTAACAAAATACATAGTATATTTAATAAAATATATAAAATAACATTTGGCTTTTTCATCCAATTAATAGATTAACCAAATAATTAATCAAAATATTTATTGATTTAAAAGATACTAGTTGCAGCACTATGATGTATTTTAAACTTCCTACTTTTTATGCTGTTAATTTTATGTTAGGTGGTAGTTTATCTACCATATCTTAAAAAAATTAAAGAAAAAAATGTGCCTCCAGTTCTTTAAAAAAAAAATAAAGGAACACAAAATTGTCTTCCATTCGTGGGAAGTGCTCTCTACACAAAGCAGGAGATATGTCAGAACAAGACTAGAAAGATATGTGAATGTAAAAAATGAATGAATGACTAAATCCAGCCAAATTTAAATCTCAGCCTCTTCTCCTGAGTGAGCGATGAAAGCCATCGCATCAGTCCTGTCCTGTTGCTGCCTGTGTAAGCATCACAGTACTTCCATATTTAATGGAGCTTCCACTCATCTGTAAATATTTTGCACTGGCTGACACCCTGGAAGCCCCTGATCCTCTCTCTCTACTGCAGATCGGAAGCATCTCTGCTCTTTTCTCTTTCCCTTATGCTCTGGTAGTCAGTCAGGCTCAAAGTCTGCCAAGTTCCTACCCTGGTATCACACACGCTCAACCCTAAGGCGGAGATTAGTCAAGGATAGCCAGTGGGAAGATCTTTGAGAAGCTGCAGCAGGCTCAAAACAGCATGCTTTTACTGCATTAATAAGTCCTTTTAATCAATAAGTCATCTACATCTGTTGATTAAAGGAGGGACCATAGTTTTGGTTCATCCTGTTATGGATGCCAAGTGGGACATTTATTTTGTTTTGTGTTATTGCAGTTAAACTAACAAGAACCTTTATAACTTATCAGTGTATTCAAGATTGTTTCATCAAATGTGAAAGTATCGCAAGCCCTCTCAACATTTAATCATATGCAGGATATGAATTATAGATATTTTTAGTTGGAATGTTACTTCTTGATATCATTAGTGAAAATGCAAATTTTGGATAGTAATAAAATTTTCATTAGTAAAAAGGATAATTCCATGTGAAATGTCATCATTAAATATCCATTCTTGAAATCGGATTTAAACTAGAGCATGATTGGTTTGGTGTGCGGTGCGTAAACCAGGTATTTCCTGTCAAGCACCAGTGATATAAGCAAAGACAGCACACTCATTTGAAGTTGGTAGTGTAAACGGAATGTATGCAATGAATTAGTAGAATAGAAAAATGGACTAACGTGTCTTTTGTGGATTAACTGTGTCCTTGTTGGATGACTGCATTGAAAAACTGAAAAAGTTGATTCTATTCATTTGATTGAGTAAACTCGTTCCCTCAGTTGAATTGAGTTATGGCATCTCCAAAACCTGTGTCATTAAGTTCACTTAGTTTGGAGTTGACAGAATGAATTTAACTATTTATGTTAACATAGCTAGATTAGACGTAGCTAGATTAGACATAACTCAGATTTGATATTTAAATGCTGTTGTTTCAATTTAATAATTTTAATTCAAAGGTCATACAATAACACAGCTTAAATAATCAAGATTATAACTGCTTCTAGGTCTATCATTAAATAAACTTATTTCTAGATAGATAGATAGACCCAACAACTAACAGCGAAACATAGGAAGGAAGGAAGGATGGATGGATGGATGGATGGATGGATGGATGATTGGATGGAAAGAAAGAAAGAAACATTGTACCCTCTCTGAATTCTCCACTGGTCCCATTTGCAGTGACTTAAAAATCACTCTATGATAAAAGGTGGTAAAATACAAGTCAGATCATAAATACAATTGTAAATATGAACAGAATAATAATTGAAAAATAAACGATGAGCTATAGATAGTTTAACACATATAAAACTCTTTTTTTATTATTGTTTTTTAAAACAGTGATTGTCAGAGACATAATTTGATGTTCCACAATATTTTCAGTGTTTGGACATGAACTACTGGTAGAATCTCCAAACTGCAAATGTAGAAACTAAATTAAGACTTTGTGCTGAAAAAAGACAAATGTCTTTTGCACAATTACGTATTTCTCAGAAAATAGTAAATTATGCTTTGAGGCACTTCATTAACATACAATACATCCACAGTTTGCACGCATACACCCACAGAAGTGAAAAAACTTTCACACACTGCCACTTGAAAATTGCACTTAGTAGTATTGCTCTCTCAAAAACTGGATTAGATGTTGGGCACGGTCATTGCATGTAGCGCCGCACTTTGCACGATCACAAAAGTGATTAAAAAAAATTAAAAAAATTTAAAAGGCATTCTTACCAATTACAATTTATCTGAAATGAACATTTACACTAGTGAAAACCAAAAAAGAAAATTGCATTAGGGCAATTTTCACTTGTAACAATCTAAAACAATGATAATGCAGTAACAGAAATCAAAAACAACTTTTTTTCTGGTTGATAATCTATAAATAAAATTGGTATTTCCACAAGTAATTATTCCATTTTTGATATCAAGAATTAATATGATTTTTACTAGTGCAAACAATTACTGATATTAAAAAAGAATAATTTTTAGTCATTCTTTTGCTGATCTCAAGAATAAGCATTTTAATTAAAAAAAATGTTGAATGTCGAAAAGCGATAGCGAAATAGGATTTTTTTTTCATGTCATGGTTAAACTAATGCTTCATTCACCTTTGAAAAAGTATGACAATGCACTGGTAACTCTCACCCCCCCATGTTTGATATTATCAGGTTTTTGTCCTGCATGTTTTTGCATAAAACTTTGCACACATTGAATAAGCTGTCAAAATGCCAGGAAAAGTGGTTACTTGCAAAGTGAAAATCAAGGTAATGGGCAAAATCTAACCTATATGTGCCAATCTGTTTTTCTTAAACAAGTTATGTATTTACCCCGATAAAAGAAAAACATTTAAGAAGTTTACATGTCTTAATAAGCATAGTTGATGTAAGATTGTGCATGTATTGTAAACACGCTCATTGATTCCTTTTGAGTCCAGAGACTCAGACATCAACTACTGTAAAATTCAAGAAGCATTTTAAAATCTCAAAACAACTACCTCTGGACCATTCTGACAAAAGAGGAGGCATTAATATTTTCATAGCCATCTTAAAATACTTTAGATTTGTAAATATTTCAGTGTTTTGGTACAAATTTTGGGAAGGACATTTTCATGTTTGTCTGCTGCATTTGTAACTACTTTGAGTGTGTAGTCTGTGGTTATCTCCATTTCTGTGTTTCAACTGCTGTTCGGAAAAGGAATTACACAGATGTGAAATGAACTTCTATAGATACTGCCCGCTGAGTGTGCAGGAAGCAGTGAATACGGCATAGGTACACTTGAGTACCTTTTAACCTGGTGTTCTCTTTCCCACTCTCAAACATTGATTGGAACTCATGAATATTTCATTTCATTTATAATTTTTTTTTTTAAAATAAAGTGGCTTTGCCATATAATGAGAATAATGAGAATCTCTCTCTCGATTTTCTAAAAATATGAATTTGTGAATTAAATGGTTGAAGATTTAAAGGGTTGTCCTAAAATGTCATAGTCTTTCATTGAGGTTAAGGTCAGAGTTGTGGAGTGAACAAGAGGTCAAAATAAGGTCTGCTCTCTAGAGTCATTGCTGCTGAGCATAATGTTGCCTGGCAGATTGGAAACTGGGTCAAGGACCACAATAAGAGAGGAGTTCATGCAAGCTGTTGCTTTTCTGTATTGGAGCAAAACTTCTTTAAACGTTTGGAGCACAGTCTTTTTTGTTAATAAGGGTACCACAATTAGGCATATCATGATGGAAATCTTAAGAAGCTAAAGTGTTTTTTTTTTCTGCTTTTGTTTTTGAAGATTTAAAAAAATATATTTAATGCTTTTTAAAAGTATGAAGGGCCTGATATCCCTGTAAATATTCTTCAATCAACTTGATGAACTACTTTATCACAACGAAACATAATAGAATTGTAGAAATAGAACACTCCTTTTTCATAACATGCGCATGTTACAAGCAAACATCAACATAAATGTAAAAGATGCCATTACACATAGAATTCTAGTCCTCTAATGGGAATTTTAATTGAATTTCAACTAATTAAAACAAGAACTTTTTTTTAAAACACTCGTTTTACACCCACAACATTCCTATGGTTTAAAACGAGTTTCTAGATATTAATTTTGATGTACAGTATATTCATATATTTTTCTCTTAGCCATAGCTTTTTCTAAGTTGTATTAAAATACAACCACTGTACACGATAACCTCCTCACATGACTTTAAATAATACTTGGTGAAACGTTATCTGTCCTGACAGTCTGATGCCTCTGAATGCAAACATTTAGTGGTCTGGATAATTACAATTGGATAACATCCCGGCCAAGAAAACTGAATTAACCAGATGTGCTACTTTATAAAAGAGAACCAGCATCTGACTCCTGTGTTACAGAAGCTTTCTCCTACTCTCATCCATGTTTCTCTCATCCTTTTCTTCAAAAGATTCTGGAGACAGATCCATAAAGCACTGATCCATAAAGCATCCAAAGCCTCTACTGTTGCTTAGCAGCTAATATATTTAACAAATTAAAACCGCTGAAGCCACAAGTCTGAATAAAAACATTTTAATCTTAGAACAGCAGTAAAACTCCATTTCCTCTACCTAGATTGAAATGTTACTCAAGTGCTGCACTGGTGCGTCAGTGGTAGAATTATCACATGTAAGAGCTAGTGCGTGCTTTTCGGTTAATGCAATAATGCTTGACTTGTGGCTGTTACAATGTCTGAGGTTCAAATCACAGAACATTTTTAATGAAAAAATGTCTGCTAAATAACCATCATCCAAAAATGTCACAATACTTACAGCTTAAAAAGGCTCAAAAACCAAGATCGGCACCTTTTGTGAACAAATCGTCCAGTTTGATTTGTGAACCATTGAAAAGAACAAGCACAAAAACAGTTCATTCAGATATAATTCAGAGATATTCTCAAGTTGAGCTCACTGAGTGTGTTTACATGCACAACATATGCTGAGAACTATCAAACATTTCCATTCCCAAATACATTTCAGAAGACCACGTTGGGCACTTTAGTAGGACCATAGTGTTCCTAATAAAGTGCTTGGTGAGTGATACTTACATTTGGAATAATTGGGCCTTTCTCAAGATTTGACGTCAAAACAGGCAAGTAAGTGCACAATACTGGCAAACATTGAATAACCCACCAAAACACCAGTAAATGCAATTGAAATGCAACATAGGTGTAAGAGGGGTAATGATCAAAAATCTAGATGCATAAATCATTTATGACCTTAATAAAATGAAACTGACTTAAATTTCAGTCCGTTCCTCAAACACAGCTATAGTATGACTTTGGAAGATTTGAATTATACAAAATGCATTGAGTCGAATGGACCACTTTTATGGTCCTGGGAAGCTTGACAGAAATGGTCACGGAGAGCAACATAGGGGTTTGGTAACCAATGACAGCATGTTTATTCCTGGATTAACTATTCCTTTAATTGTTCATCTTTTTGCTGCATTAGCAGAAATTTCTAATGCAACTCATTGATAAAGATTAGAGACCAGTGAAATATTGCGGTATATACCAATATACCAGTTCTATTTTTTTTTTCTTATTTTTTTGTGTGTGACACATTTAAATGGAATTCATCAATGCAGCCAAGAAAGTCAAGAAACTCTTTCGTTTCTGAAAATTCGGCGTCCTCAACTGAACCTCCCATCATATTTCAGACCCAGTACCCTGTAGCCTGTTTGGGACTTTCCCATTGGAGGTCATTCGCTGTGAGGGAATTGTCAAATCTAATGAATTAGTTCCCTGACAGGGAGAGACAGAAAGGCCTGCGAAAGGGTCCAACTGATTGCTTTGAAGTCGGAGAGCCAACTCGAATATACGGTGCAGAATCACTTCGTCAAATAGGATGTGAAAGGGTAAGTTAAGCGGACCACAGAACTAAATGCACCTCTCCGCCTGCATCATTTTCAGTGATTCAATGAGTGGCGAGTCTGTAACTAATGCGGCAGACTGACTCTTTTCAAATCAGAGCGAAAATCAGATCCGCAACGCTGAATTCACAGTTACACAGAGACACTGATGAGTCATTTCTTGCACATTCCTGGCTAGATTAGCTCACAACAGAGCCAGAGAGAAGTCATTTGTCATAAATGGTACATTATATCGCAGTAGGCTGTTAAACTAAGGTAACGAGGCAATATTTAAGCAGTTACACAGTGTGAACCTCATTAAGAATGTAATTCAGCTCATTCATCACAAGAAGACTCATTATCATCTCTCAACATGTGACACAAACACCTTTGTCCTAATCAAAATATTCCCCAACAGCTACATATTCAGTTTAGTTAATCAGCTAACTCTTTATCTAAACACATAAACAGCATAAAAACCTTACAAAGGAAGTAATCATGATTGTATGTTTTCATCATCTACTGAAAACCAGGCAAACTCCAGTGGATTCAGTATTGTGCAATTGAGTTGCTTATGAAGCTGTCCCGAAACCTAGTGTGCTGCCTACATTGGAAACATTTTAAGGCACCATAGGCTTGCCCCCAATGTTCCTGTCTTTTTTTTCTCATCTAAGTATCTTTTTTTCTCTGTATTTTGAGAAGTATTCTTCTCAGGGACATTGGATCACACACCTGTCCAGCTCTTGAAACCTGATGATACTTTAAGGCACTCAGTGTGACAGTCAGGCACTGTTGCTTAATGCCACTAAATGTTACGAGACAAAAGCCAATAATAATAATTAAAAATACAGATAAAACAAGGCCATGAAAAAACAGCAGATATTTACACAGAGCCCAGGATTATACAATAGCAAAAGAGCTTACTTCTTTGTAGGGATGTTAAAGATTAATCGAAAATGTATTAATTGTAGTTAATGATTTGATCGATTAAGCTTTTGATCATCGATAGATTCAGGACAAATGCGTTCAGTAATCATAACAGCAGACATTGATAAGGCTGTCTATATAGTCACCCACTGCTAGAGGGCGCTTGCACGCTGCATGTCATTATCCAGTTTACAGAAGACGAGCCGACGCACAGATCAGAGATGAAGTGGGGTCAATGCAAACTAAGGCTGTGTCTCATTTCGAAGGCTGCTTCCTCCGGAGGTCGCATTTTTCAGCCGCATACGTCATCAAGTCTATCTCATTTCAGAAAAGCGTGTAGGGCACTCCAAATGCAGCCTTCGAATGCGACCTTCTTTCATGGGAAATCGGTGGTTGCATAAATTGTATCCTTCTTGGACACTCACAACTAGGGCTGAAACGATTAGTCGACATTATCGACAACGTCGACAATAAAAGATTGTCTGCAAAAGTTTGATGTCATTTAACATAACATGAGATCACGTTAAACTGTAATGATGGCACGTGAGAGCAGCACTGCAGTTCGCGCAAGACTTAGGAGAGGAAGAATTACACAGCTCACAGTCCAGATGCATTCTAAACTTTCCAAACAGCTTCAGGAGATGTAGTAAATACAGAAGCACTCTCGTTGTGGAATAAGCAGAGCCAGAGCTCTTTAAAGGAAACACCCTGGAATTACACACTGAATGCAGTTATATTAAATGTATTATAGCTTTATTAAAGTTCAAATAATACAGAATCAGATCATGTAAATAACTACAAACTCCGAAACTGGCATTTCTCTGTGTGGTCAGTGCCTCTTCTATGAGTTGCGCAAATGTACTGATCTAAGGGGGAGAGATTGAAACTGCACCCGGCTGATCTACACTCTGTCGCGGGGACACTCGTCCCTCGAGCGTGCACGCTTAATGCAGCTAGATTACAATGAATTGGCTCGCGACTTATTGAATCATAATATATGTGTATAGTATATGTGTACTGTGCATTTCTTAGCGTGAAGAAAATAGCAATATGCAGCTTTATTTATAATAGAGGGTTCGTTTTTTTGTTAGTTAAAGATGGATTGAAGTGAACAGAAAGGTGAGAGAGGGTAGTCTTTGCCCAATTATACACCGCAACAAAATCCGTTTTTGATTCGATTTTTTAAAAAACTACTTTAAAACAGCATACATTTTCTTCACCAGCTATACCGCAGGAGTAAAAAACATTTTTCTGAGAATGTTGAATATAATGTTAAAAATCAAAATATTTTTAAATATCTAAAATTCCTTTAAAAAAGATGAATTCCACTGAGAAGCAGCATACAAGATATTTAGAATTGCTTTTAGAGAATAGATCTTGAATATAAGTAAATGTTGTCTTTACTGCTCTTGCAGAATTATAGCCAATTGAAAAAATACACTTGTATACTGTGGCAGCGGGGGCGTGGTCAAGCGCCCGTCCGGGAGAGAAAAGCGGTAAGGGCGCTCACACCTGAGCTAAATTATGTCTAACACCTGCGTCTAATTGCAGTAGCATGAGGGGAGCGGCATAAAAAGCAGCAATAACAGACCCTGGGGAGAGAGAACCCGACGCCAACACAAAAGAAAGAGATACACAGTGTATACTGACTTGTACATAGTAATTCAAATTAAAAAGAATCTTACCTTTGAAGCCGACGCTGTTTCCCGTGTCTTCCTTAGTGGAAAAGCTTCACATATACAAAATACAATTATATTTAAGATACATTCTCTTAAAGCAAGTCTAAATATCTTATATGTTGCTTCTTAAGTAAACGTATTTAGTTTTTTAGACAATTTTAAATGAAAAACAAGAGAAAAACACTTGATAACAATAGGATTTTTTTGCAGTGAATTTCTTTACTGAATTAAACTTAATAAAAAGTATTTTTTTTTCCCATTAATTGAGTGAGTGTCATTTAGAGGTATTATTAAAAGATTATTTTGTCCTTTTTTATTGTTAGTTAAGCACATTTAATCCAACCATTTAAGTCAGGCCACAAGCTGAATAATCGATTAAGAGCTAATGATTAATCGTTGCAATAATCGCTGAATAGTCGAATAATCGTTCTAATGATCTTAAGATTAATTGATTATCAAAATAATCGTTAGTTGCAGCCCAACTAACAACCCACAATTCTTTGCTTCAATGGAAATGTCTAAAAAAATTATACCAATTTGCACAAAAATATGACAATCAAACAAAAGTAATGTTAATTCCCAAGTTGACGTACCTCAGTAGATGGATGCATAGTATATAATATGTATAATTATAGTAATATATAATTAAATTAGAGTATTATAGACTAAAAGTACTCAATTTTCTCTTCTCTCTACATTATATCTCTCTTAAATTTACATCATACATTCCCTTCCTGGGGAACATGTATGCTCATGCTTGTTAAAGAGTGGCGTGCTGTCATAGCAACCATGATAAATTCTGTTTCCTTTTGTCCTACGAAGGCCATCTCGTTTAAACGACGCTTGTTTAAAGGAGAGCACTCTGTTTACCACTGCCTTCAAAGGACACGCCCTACCTAGCACGCAGCCTTCGAAACGAGACACAGCTGTTGAAATCGTTATTCTGTAAATTAACATTAATGTTTTCTGCACACACCATGATAGTGCGTTAAAGTACAACATGACAACAAGCACCGTTGATCTCCTTGTTTTATCCAAACCTACAATTATGTCAGCGATCGCCCGGGAAAACATGAAGGTACATTCAGTTGGTATCACACTATCACCAGAGAAGCGGTAGCCTATGTTATGTACTGTGATTATGCAGCGTGTTATGATTTGA